>NW_007729048.1:190939-221839 GCF_000696425.1 Galeopterus variegatus | reverse complement strand
CCTGTTTAATAGCCAACCATTATTGATCACTTACTTATGTGTACCCTGCACTGGGTTAAATATTTTATATGTATTTAAACTCCCCAACTCTTTGAACTAAATAGTAGTTTATTATCCCTATTTTCCATATAAAGTAACTTGGGCACAGGGAGCATAATTAAGCTGCCAAGATCACATGGCTAGAAAGTGATGGAGTCCACATATGTCCCTAAACAGCTGGGCTTGTGAGTTGGTGCTCATAATTACTACACTCTCCTTCTTTACGTCCATGACAATACACTCTTGATAATTTCTTTGCCCTTCAAACATTTTCAAAAAATATTTACTGATTACCTGATATAGGATGTACAGAGTATAAAGAATAAAATGTTAACATGTTTGCCTTCAGAGAATATACTCTGTAGAAAGGAAAAGGCGGCAGTAGAAAGTCAATGTCACCGGAAAAATAATAGAGATAAAATCTTACATAGTACTTTAGGAACTGCAGAAAAGAAAAATGGCTGCTAGTTAGGAAGGTCATAGTTGTGATGTCACACCTATTTTTCACAAGTTAATCTTCCCCCAGCCTTCAGCCAGTTTTATAATCCAGAAATATCTTTCCAAGAACCTGGTAGCCATCTCTTTGAAATAAAATCCTGAAAGATAGAGCCCCTATTTTCCAGTCTTTGTGGAATGGTAGGAGACTAACTTAGATGGACTGACCAGCAAACTCAGGTGGCTTCATCACACAGAGGAACCATACTCTTAATGTCCTCCAGTGCTTATCCACTAGCTTACCCCAGTGCTTAAAAACTTTCCCACCATTTGTTTCAGAGGGGTTGAGTTTGGTCTTCCCACCCCATTGCAAAAGTCTTGAATAAAGTCTCTCTGCCTGTTTAACTTGTCTGGTTCAATAATCCTTTGACAGGCCCTCCTGCACATTGCAACAGATGCCTTGACCACTCAATGTCAGTAACATCTACAGTTTATAGTGTAACCAAAAAGCTCCCACACCATTTTTCAGAATTCCTTCTGCACGTGGTACAGCTCCCTGGAGATCCACTGATTTAAAGTTTAAGTATCTGAGACTTGAAGATCGAAGTTTATAACCTGTTTCCATACTGCTTACTTGTATGTAACCCTAAGAAAGTTACTTAAACTCTCTAAGACTTAGTTTTCTGCTCTTCATAAATACATAATAATGTTACCCACCCTTTATATGACTAATTCGAACATGACTTATACTTGAACCACTTTATAAATAGACACTATTACAGAATACTTGTTCTCAAGTTATCTTAATTCAGCTATATTTGAGAGAGAGAATGAGGCTGAGAACATTCTAAGGGATTGGCTGGAAGCAGGTGCTTATAGGTTTCCTGGACCTCCTGGAGAAAGCTATTGAAGAACTAATTAAGGACCAAAGAAAACATTTCCTAACAGAAAGTTAGTTGTAGCTGTGAGACAAATGCAAAACAACAAACAGAAAAAGGAGGGAAGCTTGGTAATTTTGCTGAAGATACTAATGAATGAAAGGCTTGAATACATTAATTTCTGAATATGATCCTTCTAGGGAATATTACGTAAAATATATTAGTAAATATATCGTGCATCTGTACATACTTAGATCCATTTGGAGTTGAATGGACAAAATCAAATTTATTGTACTTTACGAATGAGTCAGAGATGTAGAAAAGTAATTTTGAAAATCACTCATGAAAATTTTGCGCTGGCTTTAGACCAGTCCCTCCAAGCAATACGTGTCTCCTCTGTATAACAGACTGAGGACTCTATGTTACACCCTGTTTAATAGCCAACCATTATTGATCACTTACTTATGTGTACCCTGCACTGGGTTAAATNGAAAGTCAATGTCACCGGAAAAATAATAGAGATAAAATCTTACATAGTACTTTAGGAACTGTAGAAAAGAAAAATGGCTGCTAGTTAGGAAGGTCATAGTTGTGATGTCACACCTATTTGTCACAATAGGTACAAGGTACAGAAAGAGGCAAAGTGTGCAAATACCACAAGTTTTGGAGGCAGAAGACCCAGCATACAGTACAAAGACATCATGTAACCACTCTCAAACTTCATTTTTTTTTAACTCATAAAATAGGTGTAAAATAAAAGCTGGCTCTGGATCCAGGAATGCTGTTTAGGCAGCAGGTGCTGGTTCAACATACTGGTTGCTTGTGACAACATGTAGTCTGATATTTTGGGCACTCTGGTTGGTCCATATAAACACTGTACCATTTATTAACTATTCTGAATACCACCTCTGCTTACATCATAGCATACTTTTGTTAATATACAACTGGATAGTTTATTTTAAAGTGTTTTATAAAACATTATATAAAAGATAATAGTAATGTTTGCTCAGGAAACATTTTGTCCATTTATGATTTACAATAGCTTGCAAGTATGCTTCATGATATCAAAACCTTGTCTTATTCATCTTTGATTCCCCAGTACCTACCCACCCTAAATGGTGAGATTCTATATGTTGTGAACCCATTTGCCTACGTAACTAAGGACAGGGGTCTGTGATTTATAGCAAGGACTGGGAAATGATTTGTATAAAACAGATTCCTGTTATTGGCAATTCGAATTAAGACTATTAGAAGAATTTGTCAGTTGATAGAAAAACAGAAAAGGAAAACAAAACAATTAAAAAACCAAACAAAAACCCAAAAAAACTAGATTTCTGTTATGTACCTGACTCACACTTAAAAGCAGGACATTAGTGTGAAAGTCCCTACGTATTGTTAGTGCCCCCAGGACTTCCTTAGTATTGAAATCTTTCTCAGCTTGGTCTTAAGAACCACCTTTGCCAACATTTAGACCTAAAATTTGAGTAAATGGCTCCTTACCATCTCTAACAACACACTCTCTCAGTGATCTATTTTCGATGACTTTTATCCTTACAGCAAAAATTATCTTAATTAAAATAAATGACTTACCCAATTTTGTATCCCAGTGTCCAGTAAAGTGCTTTGCACACAATAGGCAATCAAATACCTAAAAAGAAAATACCTATACCAAAAACCCCTTGTTCTGTGAGTTTTTGTTTGAATTGTCAATACTACTATTTAATGTATATATGTATATTGAAGAAAAACAAATGTATGAAATAGGAAAGAATTTTAAAATCCATGAAAGTGAAAATTTTCTCTTTCTAAAATATCTTTAAGTGACATGATTTTCCCTAAAGACATATAAATTGAACCAAAAACTTCCTCTTTTTTTACTCTTTAGCAATACATACCAGAAAATTTTCTCTTTCTAAAATATCTTTAAGTGACATGATTTTCCCTAAAGACATATAAATTAAAACTTCCTCTTTTTTTACTCTTTAGCAATACATACCATAAATTGCCCTTAGAGAACATTTGTATTCCTGTTTGAGTTGATAAAAACCTTTGTAGTTCACTGCTGTCTTCATTACGCATGAAATGTGAATATATGGAATATACCGTGACTCCAGGAGCGATAATATATAACCTTGGGGCTCACATAGATCAAAATCTGATGACTAGATTGAGAGATAGGATAAAATGCAGGTTGAGCAAAAATTATTTTTAGTTGAGGATTCTTGACTTGACAGAATAAAGGCTTTATGACTATTGGGTCTATTTTATAGTCAGTATCATGCATCAGTCAGAAAGTGTGATGAGCAACTTACTACACTACTGGCTCTAATAATGTGTGATCATCTCTTTCCATTTTCCATGGTAATATTTTGTCATTTTAATATTCCATCTTTTTTATATAGTCCACCTAAGCATATTTTTATCACCATGATACTTTCCACAATGTCTTGTTCCTAACGTATTTCTAATACATATTGCTCCTTAAATGATTCATATTCTAGTCCTGGTAATAGCCCAGGGAATGTAAATCTTAAATGAAATAATTTACAGAGAAAGTTGCAATTCTAATTATGCATTGACCATTAGAACTGTGCTTATAATTTAGATTTACTATTTATTTTTAACTGGGGCTAGTTTTCTACCAATATTAATTATTCCTTTTTGTTTTTGATAGAATATTTCCCAGCCTCACTTGAAGCTCTCTGTGAGTGGAGATGATGTGAACCACTATCTCTGTTGTCCCTTTAAAAATGAGTTTTGTCCTTTCCACCCTCCCCTTGAGTTAGACATGATAGCAAATTTGGAGAAACTTCCTCAGATCCTGAAGTTAGAAGCTATACATTTAGAATGGCAAAGTTGTCCTATTAGCCGAGTCCTGCTGAAACATACCATAGTCATGACATTTGAAACATACCAGAACATACAAAACATGGAATTTTAAAGCTATAAGTTTTGGTCTCTTTGTTATAGCAGCTCAGGCTATAACCTAACAGTATACAATCATTTTAAAATTCAACTTCCATTTTATATCTCTATTTATTTCCTTATGTTCATTCCTCTTGTAGACATTATTCCTGTTTGTGCAACTGAGAGAGCTCTAATTATCCTTCTTTTCCTACCCTATAATGGCCTTCCTTCATCTAGTCTGGGCTCTCCTGTATGTTTTGTAAGTACTACGGTCACCCCACTTTCTGTTATTACTGATAGGTTATTTTAAAAGCAGATCTTGCCCTTATAATTTTCATATTGCTAGAAGTCAGAAAGTGTAACAATATTTGTATCTTTCTTTTCAGCCCTTAGAACATTGCTTGGCACAAATTATGATTAAAGAAATAGGTCTAATATTTATGTTTTCATCCTCAGTGTGTGGCATACACTATAAGCCAAGAAATGTGTCTTGGATGTATGAACACAGAGAAACACTGAAAGGGGGACCAAAACCAGAAAAGAGCAGTCTTGGGAGGTGGAGGTAGGAACGGAGGAGATGCCTGACTGCTGGGCTTCACTAAGGACTGAAGAATAAGGGAGAACACCAGAAATTGAAGGCTTGATTGTTATGCATGAGCACCTCAGGGTTTTTTTTTTTCCCCCTTAATTTTAATTTCAATTTTTTAGTGCCAGCTGGTGAAGCCCCCTCCTCCCCTTCCAGCTGCCAGCAGCTGTGCCTGTGGAAAGATGGCTCCTGCCGTACCCGAGGCAGGCCACAGAGCATCACTTCTTCGAGCTTTCTTGGTAACTTCTATCTCCTACCATCTAATCCCTAAGCTAGTTATCTTTGGAACAGTCAGGTTTCTTCAACAATAAAAGTGGATTCTAGTTGTCTAAAGCAATGTTTAGGTCCTATCAACTTCATTTTCATGTTCCTGTTTACATTTTCTGGTCATACTTTAGATTTTTGTTTGTAATTCTCAAGTGTACAAAGGTGCTCCAAGTCCTCAATATCATAACAAAAATAGGTATCTCAGTTGAATAGCTGCTTATTTCATTGCTTTTGCTGGTAAGGGAGGTAGTCCAAGTTCTTTTCTTTTTCTCTTTTTTCAGCCTGATGTTTGTATTCATGCTTTTATGAGTAGTGACCGTAAGTTGTCACTTAATAGAATCAGTTCAGTGACCTATACAAACTAACTTAACACTCTCTAGCTACTTTCTACTGGATATGTGTGTAAATCACAGTTGGGCATCTTGTTAGCTACCTCAGTTAAGAGTTCAGTGAGAGAATGAACCATCCTAGTCTTTCATCCCTAGGGACTGTCCCTCAGTGTGCTAGAGGCTCATTAACAGAGCTTTTGCACTGAGATGGACCATGGCATACATGGTATACAGGTTTTCTTACTTTGAAACATGGTAAATGTCTATTGCAAATCCTATTGACATCTAATTTTTAAATTATCTTCTGTATTTGTTTGCAATTTATTCATGATGTATGCATAATTTCAATCTGTTGAAATATTGATTCAGATTTATGATTTAGTAAATTAAGAAACAGTTGGGTTGCATATTAAACTTCAGAAGTGACTCACAATATATTACATTTATATTGCCCTTTGGAGTTCCACAAAGTCCTTCCATGAATATTATCTGTGAGCATATTAAGAAAAGAATCATGTTTAATTCATCTTTATACTCCTAGCATCTAATGTGACGCTAGCACTTGGAAGCTACATAATACAGGGTTTTTATGAACTCGTTCAAGTTTCTCAACAAGTCAAAGAAGATGATGGATGTGATAGCTTTAAAACCTGCCCACAAATTCTTGGACACTTCTTGTATTAGCTCCCTATTCCTGCTGTAACAAATTACCATAAAGTTAATGGCTTAAAACAACACAAATTTAATATCTTACAGTTCTGAAGGTCAGATCTCCAAAAAGGGTCAAAAATCAAGGCAGGGCTCTAGCCCTCTGGAGAAATGTAGTTGAGAATCTTGTTTCCTGGCCTTCTCCAGCATCCAGAGACAGCCTTGCCTTGGCTTGGCCTCATGCTGACCTTTGCTTTTGTCACCATGTTTTCTTCTCTGATTCTCCTGTTCCCTCACACAGACCTTTGTGATTGCATTAGGTTCTCCTGGGCCAGCCAGGATATCTTCCCATCTCACAGATACCTTCATTTTTGTTTTTCTTTGCTTTTTGTCTCTGTTTACCATTACCTCTGAACTCATGGACACAAATTCTTCACATAGTCACATTTCCACTTTCTTTAGAGCTTAAGGCTCTGACCTGGTTCAGAGCAATAGTCTATCTGTACATGGAATGGAAATCTCATTAGTGGGGTTGGATATCTTTCTTCTGAGATACTTCCTTCAACCTTCCAGTGTCTGAGAAATCATTTTTTTCTGTCACTAAACACTTCAGTGAGAAATTTTAAATTACCAACTCACTCTGCATTTTCTCATTCACTCTCTAACTTGAACTACACATACTATAAAGAAAATTCCAAGTTGGTAGGGAACAAAAACCCTCCTAAAAATTTGTACTTGCTAGAATTAAGAATAAACAAAATGTTTTCTTAATACTTGGTATTACTCAGAATGGACACCTATAGTTGATAAAATTTTGGGTTTAGAAAAATGGTGTAGCCCATCTTGGGTCCTACTCCATCCTCCAAAGTTGAGGATAACATGGGACTGAGAGTGAAATTTTTCTGCAAAATAATGTCATAGAAAGTCTGCTCCTTTATTGATTTAGTTACTAGAAGAAAAATATCTTACAGCCATTGAATGGTTGAACCAAAAAGGTATATGGGAAAAAGTCTTCAAAGGAAGCAGAATCAGTTCAGATATTCAATGGCAGGGGGTGGCCTAGGAAGAAATCCAGCAAAGGGGAGGGACTTTGTGGTATGGGTAGCTGAGAAAATTTTGAACAGTGATACCCAATACTTAATTGATTTCTATTTTATATTGTGGTGTGTGTATTCTCATTTATCAAACAGTCATGGAAAGCTGATATACCACTGTCATACTCAGTTTGCTGATGCTTATAGCAGAATACCTGGAATTGGGTAACTTATAATTACAGTTCCAGAGGCTGGGAAGTCCAAAGTCAAGGGGGCATATCTAGTCAGATAGTTCTTCCTGGTGGAGACTCTCTGCAGAGTCCTGAGGTGACACAGAGCATCACATGGTGAAAGGGCAAAAGTGTGTTTAAATGCTAACTCCCTTCCTCCCTTTATCTTCTTATAAAGTCACTAGTTCCAAACCCATAATAATCCATTAATCCACTAACCCATTAATCTATTGTTCCATGGATGGGTTAAGATGTTATGAGGACAGAGCCCTTACGATTCATTCACTTCCTAGAGGTCCAACCTCTCAACATTGCCACACTGGGGACTAATATTCAACACGAGTTTTGGGGGGAACATTCAACCCAGAGCAAGCACACACTTTGTTGGTGGAGCTTTGAGAAGTGGAAAAAAAGAACAAGGCACCCACAAGTGGCCAAATGACAGAAGGACAGCCACTGCAGAAAGTGAAATAAGAGCACACCAATAGTGCACTTGGAGCCAAAATTGAGAAAAAGGCATAAACATGAAAATAACCCCTTTGGAAGTATCAGCCAACATTAGGAACTTTCAGCCACTTGTATGTAGAATCTAAAAAATAGTTGATATTACAGAGGCAGAAAGTAGAACAGTGGTTACCATAGACTGGGGAAGGAAGGGGGCAGGGAAAACCTTGAGAGGTTGGACAATCTTTCTCCAACTTATCCCCCCTCCCCATCTTCTCACCCATAGCTTTAATTCTCACCTGGTGCTATGAGCTGAATGTGTCCCCCTACCCCCTGCTCAAATTCATTTGCTGAAGCTCTAATCTCCATTGTGATGGTATTTGGAAGTGGGGCTTTTGGGACATAATTAGACTTAGATGAGGTCATGAAAGTTGATGGGATTAATTCCCTTATAAAAAGAGGAAGAGACAGGAGATTTATTTTTCTCTGTGTGCATGTCAAGGAACAACAATTTGAGGACATGAACAGGAATCTGTCCCCCACTAAGAGTCTGACCATGCTGGTAACCTGATCTCCATCCTGACTTACAGTCCTCAAAACTATTAAGATACAAATGTTTGTTTTTTTAAGCCAAATGTTTGTTTTTTATGGTATTTTGTTATAGCATCCTGAACGGGCCTAAGACACCTGAGTTACTCCATCAGCCCCTAGAAAGCCTCGCCACCTCTTATTTTGTTCCTTTTTGAGTCATTCTCCATTTTGCTTTGAGGGTTATCTTTCTCAAAACAAATTGGATTGTTTCTTAGGTATTGATTCAATTTATTGAGTACTTACTATTAGCCAGACTCAATGCTTTGCATTTTATAAATTTAATTTGTTCATTATATATATATAAATTTAATTTGTTCATTATAACAAAGCTATGAAGTAGATATCAGTATTACCATTTCATAGGAGAATATACTGAAGGAAAAAAAAAGTAACTTTCTCAATCAGTACTAAAGCACAGGATTTCCTGAATATAAGTCTTGTGGTTTATACCCTTGAGCAAGAATAGTCAACACTATGCTTTGCTGGGATTACCACATATTTTAACAAATAAGCCTTTTATAATCTTCCATTGACTAATATACTCTTCCCCTTTGAAACTCTAATCACTAGTTTATAAGCCATAACATATAAGTTTTTGTACCTTTGCACATGATTCCCTGTCTAGCCAACCTTCTATTATTCTCTAAAGCTTATCATGTATGTCAGCTCCTGCAAGAATCAACAATCAGCACTTAGCCACTCTCACCCACAAACCCTTTCTGGGCTAATTCTTTTCTTATGGACTCCCATAGAATCCCTTGCCTATTGTTTTCAACACTGGGTTGCCATTCTTTCTGCTGCCTCCTTAACAGTTTGTGAGCTCCTTGAGTTACTTAACGCCAGTAACCGTGTCTTGGCGTTTCCTAGCAGATAGCATAGCACCTGACTCATGGTTGAGTTTCCGTAAGTGTTTGTTGAGTGAATCACCTAAAGTTCTGCAAGGAAAGCACTGGTCTTTCTTCCTGGTAGTAGAAGCTGTAGTTTTGTAATATAATCTGTTCCCGGTTACTCTGATGACTGGGGAGTTCAGTGTTTGAAATTTTTTTTTTTTTCTTACCTAAGATGTGTTAGAGCTGTTTATAGCTTTGGATTTTTTTTTTTTTCCACTTTAAGTAACTGCTATGGTTTTTATTCCTGCCCTGCCCCAGCCCCCACTCCCATGCTCATATTGAAGCTTAATCCTAAATATGGTATTTGAAAGGTGGGGCCTTTAAGAGGTGATTGAATCATGAGGGTTATGCCCTCTTGAATAGATTAATTCAGACATGGATTAATGGGTCAATGGATGAATGGGTTATTTTGGGAGTGGCACTAATGGCTTTATGAGGAGACAAAGAAGTATTTTAACAAGCTCTTGTTCTCTTGCCAAGTGATAACTTGTGCCAACTCAGGACTCTGCAAAGAGTCCCCACCAAGAAAAAGGTCCTCACCAGATGCACCCCTTTGACTTTGGACTTCTCAGCCTTCAAAACTGTAAGGAATAAATTTTGTTTCTTTGTAAATTACCCTGTTTCAGGTATTCTGTTATAAATCATAGAAAACAGATTAATACAGTAACAATATCCATTCTTTTGGAACACACTTTGCTTAAGCCTCAGACTTGAGAATGTAGAACTCACAGAAAATTTCATTCCACTATTAAACTTTAGAAAGTAATTTTCAAAGTGCAAACAGAATCTGGGAGTTATATTTAGTTTCTAAATTGGCATTTAGTTGGAGCATAGCATTGAAAATTGTCTTTCAATTTTCTGTTAGCTTGTCAACTGGTTGTGTTCAATGACTTCAAGATATAATATCTGCTACCACTGTAGCCTAAGTATCTTAAAAATGATCTGTGACTAGTGAAATTATATTTCATATAGAACGAGTGTCTTCTTAGATAATAACAATCATAAAATACTGGTCCTTTTTATTAAGAATATAATTTTTAAAATCCATGATTTTTTTTTAATTCACAAATGAATAAAGAGTTTAACAAAGGGCTTTAGGTTTGTGCTTTATTAACAGATAACTATACCTTCATTTTCTTTATCTGAATAATAATTACATATTTTATGAATTCAATCATCAGCCTAGGAAAATCCACTCAGTAGCAGTACCTGGAATCATGTATTTTTCATTTTGCATTAATTAAATCATGCCAGGCCTATTACAGGTTGCCAGATAAATAAATTTTTCAGCTGTTAAATTTCACACTTGTTTATAAAACAGAAGGTACTTCAAAGTTTCTTAACCTGGTACTTACTGTTTTAATTATAAAGACCAAATGTCAAGCTGTCTTTATAGTGATATTTAACAAAGCAATTTTTAAAACTCTTGTGCCTTATACAGTGTGTTTGTATTGCAATATTCTGGCATAGGTTCTAGGATGAAAGCATCTCTTTTCTTCATTGTTATGTTTGGTTGCTAAACACTTTATGAGATATTAAATGTGGTTGTCATTTTTTTTTCTAATTTTAGTGCAGTACACTCAGATTAGTGTTTATAGACACAGAGCAGAGCATATTTGCATTAAGGTTAAAAAAGAGAGAGAGAGAAAACAACCAGTACTAATAAAGATAGATCTCAGTTTATGTATTATTTATAAAACTGCTTGTCAGAAATATTTATAGCATCAAAAATTATTTTCTTCTTTCATTTTTCAAAGGGGGAGAGATGTGTTAAGTTCTTTTCTATTTTGTCGTTGTGTCACCATGCCTGTTTGCACTGAGGGAGGATTAGTCAGGGTATTAGTTTGCTATGGCTGCCATGACAGAATACCACAGACTGGGTGACTTCAGCAAACATTTATTTTCTCACATTTCTGGAGGCTGGAAGTTCACAATCAAGGTGCAGGCAAGTCTGGTTTCTTCTGAGACTTCTCTCCTTGGCTTGCAGATGATCACCCCTCACTGTGTCTTTCCATGGCCTTTTCTATGTGTGTGTGTATCCCTGTTGTCTCTGTACATTCTAATTTCCTTATGAGGACACCCATCCGATTGGATTAGGGCTCACTTTAATGACCTTATTTTAACTTAATTACCTCTTTAAAGGTTCTACCTCTAAATATATTCACATTCTGAAGTACAGGGGGTTGATGCTTCAACTTAAGAATTTGGGGGGGGGGCACAATTCAATGCATAACAGGCAGTGTCAGGAGATTAACACATATGTGATCTCTTTCCATTTTTTGTTTTACAATTTAAATTTATTTTATAAGAAAGAAGGTTTGGGAGATCTGTGGATATCATTGAGTTTTTTCAACGCAAGAGTCATTGTGTTTTTCTTATCCCAAGCATACATAGGTTTGATTTATTAAGAAAAATGAAATTATTAAGGATATTATTAAGGATATATTTTAAAGCTACATATATTAAGGATAATGAAAATATGAAGGATAATGAAATCCTTTAAATTATGATTATGTTTTAATATTACCTAACTTCATTTATTGTGCCTATTTCTTATAATTCTTGTGTAATTGTTTATGCATTACAAATTATATATTATATACTACTAAGACTGTCACATAACATTAGCTTTTTACTCTGCTCTAACACAATAGACAAAAAAAAAAGAAGACAAATGGCCAGCCCGGAGGTGCACTCGGTAGAGTGCGACGCTTGGGAGTGTGACGGTGCTCCCGCCGAGGGTTCGGATCCCATATAGAGACCGGTCTGCTCACTGGTTGAGCGAGGTGCGGGCGCAACACTGAGGGTTGCGATACCGTTACCAGTCACGAAAAAAAAACAAAAAAAAAAAAAAAAAAAAAAAGAAGACGAAAATCAAATGTAGTTACTACATTGAATAAGAAATTTAAGGAGAACATGCATCTCAAGAGAGCAGAGGAATAGAACTATAAATGAAAAACTTTTCTCATGTGACATCTCTAAATATAAATCTGAATGCTATCACATTGGTTAAAACTAATTTCCCAGAAAAGTGAGGAAAAACTATAAAAGGATGAGATTTCTTTTTAATGAAATAGAAAATGTAATAGACAACTGGTTTTTTAAAACTCCTATAATGTGTTCACTGTGTAGTACATTTAAAATTGGGCTATTATAAAATTTATGATTATCTATGTCCTTAGTAATTGAATTAAATATCTTCCATCAAAAATGATGATAATACTTGATTCATTCAAGGAGCTTATCCATGTAGAACTGTATAAGACTTAAACTTGTGGCATTAGTTCTGTGTGAAATAGCATATTACAAAGTGGCGTCATGGAGTGCCTGGAAAAGACACATGTAATTCAGTGTTTGACCTACCTGACATGACTAGACAAAGACCTCCTATTGTTCTTTATTTTCCATCCCTGCTAAGGTGTTGCCACAACAGCATGATTTAGTCTACGTTATATATATTTTTTCCTATACCAAATCTTCTAGTGTTTGCATAGTGTATTTTAATAAATTATTTCCTTCTGAAAAACACATGTGATTCTAAGTTATTACTTTTGGTTAAACCATTGAATGTGTACCACTTGATAGGCATCTGGGATACAGACTAAACGGAAATCACCTGCTCTCAAGTTCCTGAATTCCACCTGTGAAGACAGAAAAGCAAACTGACTTTGCAAGACAGTGTTTTAACTGTAATATAAGAGGTAAACACAGTGTGCTTAGAGTCAAAGACTACAGCTAATTCATTTAGGCCAAGGAGCTGGGTTGATGGATTGTGTCAGAGAAGGTTTCACAAAAGGTAACAGCATTGGAAATGAATTTTGAAGGGAAAAGGTGTGAGTAGAGAATGAGCAATTCTCAGTAAAAAAAATGTTCAAAGGTTCTGATGTATGTTTATTAAAGCCTCTTTCAACTTTGAAGAGGAAAGTTGAAACAGCATGGTACCAACCAGGAGGGGCAACAATTTGGACATTGAGACTACAAAAGAAAGCAAGACCCTTTTCACGAAGAGACTTATATGCCTTACTAAGGTATTTAAATTTTATCCTATAGTCAACAGAAGTTTGGAGAGGTTTGTTCTAGGGATAATGTTTTTAGAAGATATATTTAATACAATTTACCACTAATTCAGCAGCTTCAGACAACACACATTTTTTATCACACAGTCCCATAGGTCAGGAATACAGGCATGACTTATGAACAAGTTCTGTCTCTACTCGGGGTCTCTCAAGGCTGCAAGAAAGGTGCGATCTAGGGTGTGATTTCATCTGTATGCTCAACTCGGGAAAAGTCTGCTTTCAAGTTCATTCATGTTGTGATTGTATGACTGAGGGTCCCAGCTTCTCACTAGGTGTTGACTGGAGGCTGCCTTTGGGTTTTGGAGGCCACCCTGATACCTCCGCCACATGGCCTTCTGTATAGGCAAGTCACAACATGGCTGCTTGTTTCTTCAAGGCAAGCAAGAGAATCTGTCTCCTATCTGCTAAAATGGAGTCTCATATATGAGAGTACTTCAAAAAGTTCATGGAAAAATAGAATTAAAAGATGACACAGAAATGTGTGTGAACTTTTTGAAATACTGTCATAATATAATATAGTCATGGGAGTGATGTCTCATCACTTTTACCATATTCTCTCGGGTAGAATAAAGGTCCACGTTTCTCTCACACTTGAGAGGAGTTCATTACACAAGGATTTGCAATAAAGGAAATGGAAAGCAGAATATGGAATTGATCAGAATTACCCCATTGAGCTAGACTAGCAACATCAGCATTACCTATACATTCATCAGAAACTCAAATTCTCAAGTCCTACCCCAAACCTCTTGAATCAGAAAATTTAGGAGTGGACCTAGCATTCTGTGTTTTAACAAGTTCTCCAGGTGATTCAGATGGTTGCTGAATTTTGAGAACCACTGATCTAGGTGGCAGATTTTTCTTGCTCCCCTAGGAATAAGGTTTGATATATCATCTATGATGCTGAGAAATGAGCTGGTAAATAGTTCTAAAATCAGATTATCTCCTTCAGGGATTAAAAGGAATTGTGCTCATAGTTGCAAAAGAGAGCAAAGAGAAACTAAAAACAAAAGATTGTGTGTGAAGCTAATTCAAACAGCTAAAGACAGCAGTACACGATCAAAGGATGGGAACGTGAAGGAGTGCAAAGCTACATGACTACCAACAGGGCTAGGGCTCACAGACCCCTCGAGCCACTTGTACAGACTGGGTCTCCAGACCCCATCGTATAACTTCGTATAATGTATGCTATACACACACCAGGCTGGGTCCCCACACTCCTCACATGCCAGGCCGGGTCCCCAGATCCATCACACACAGGTCCATGCTAGGTAATTAGAAAAGATCCCAGGAGCTGTTGGCAGATGACACGAGGTCAGTCCTCAGCAGCAGCCACTTACAGGCCCAGTAGCTTATAGGTCCTGTGGTGATAGTGGCCTCCCAGAGGGTCCCAGAGGCACTAGCAGCCACAGCAACAGCCTCTAGCAGCACTAGTGGCCTCCCTGTGCCGCCCCCCCCCCCAGGGCATCTTGTGGGTGGGGGGCCCTGTGGATGAGAGCCACTCATCCTTTATACTTAAGTCCATAACCCAGGACACCTGGGTGCACATGCACAATAACATTAGACAGTAACCAAGGAACACCTGGGCGCACGTGCATATTTACATCAAATGCTCAGCAAGATTCTGAACATCTGAGGGGCCCTGACCATTTTCCTTTCACTTTCCCAACAATCCACTCCTTCAAGATCTCTTGCCATGCAATCTACACGTTCAGAATCTTCCGTGATGTTTCCTTAGCAAGGATAAATGACCCTTGCATTCATATATTCCATATTCCATCCCAGTCCCAAATGTCTTTAGCTTGTTGCAAAGCCAACTCAAAAGTCCAAAGTCTCATCTGAGACTAAAGACAAAACTCAATTCAGCTGTGAACCTATAAAAACTGAAAACAAATTCATCTATTTCCAAGATACAGTGGGGCAGAAATTGGGTACACATTGCCTTTCCAGAAGGGAGGAATAGACCAGGAAAGAGAAAAAAACAGGTCCCAAACAAATCCAAAACCAAAACAGGGCAAACATTAAACACAGTGAGGCATCTGGAACCTCAAAGCATTGGGCAAGCCTTATTCCTACAGCTCCGCCAGGTACAGCCCATTGAGCTGCCCTGGTGCCTGCAGCTTTTCCAGGCTGGGGCTGCATGTTGCCAGCAGCCCCACAGATCTGGGCTCCTGGCAGCAGTCCTGCCTTCCTAGCTCCACTAGACGTCTCCCCAGTGGGGGATCTCTGTGGCGACTCTGACCCTACTTTTCTTGCTCCGTAGATGACATCTGCAGTGGCTCCACCCCTGCAGCAGGTCTCTGCCTGAGTCCCCCGGCTTTTTCATACATCTTCCAAAATCTGGGTGGAGGCTGCCACGCCTCCACTGCTCTCACATTCTGTAGGCTTGCAAACTTAACACAATGTGAATGTCACCAAGGTTTTTGGCTTGTGCTCTCCAGAGCTCCTGCACACTAACCACACTTGGGGCTGTCTGAGACAGGGCTGATTTAGCCAGAGCAGCTGGGATGCAGGGAGCAGTTTCCCAAGGGCAGTGGTGCCCCAGGGCTGTCTTCCGGAGAAACTCAGTTCTCTTAGGCCTCTATGATAGGAGGGACACTCTCCCAAACTTCTGAAATGCCATCAGGGCCTTTCTCATTTTGTTTGCTATTAGCATCTAGCTGCCCCATCCCTGCTTCCTGAATTATTTCAATCAGCTCAGCATTTGCCTGCCATTCACTCACAGTCTCAGGAAGTTCTGCAGTGTTTGCCCACACAGTTCGTACAACTGCATTTGCCCAGTCCATCAAGGAGTAGCTGCCGTGCCCCTGTGCATATCCGCGGCTGTTCTCTTACCACTGCCACAGAGACAGGCATGTGGTAATGGAGTTACCACCCTTTCATCAGGTGAAAAGATACTTGAAATTCTGCACGGGTACCCGCCCTTGGGTCATCTGCCCACCTGCATGTGGCACAAATTAGTTGGGTTTATATGGCACCCATCGAGCCATTAGTCTTCAGACAAACGTGATATGTGTTTACTAAATTGTCTCCAGAGCAAATTACACCATCCACCCCTAGGTCCCATAGCTGCAGCAGCCAGGGGCTCTCCCTGTTTCTGCTGCTTCGTTTCCCCAAGTCAACCTATTTGACCTGGGTATATGGGACATAGGCAGTAAATTGGGCCACCTATGGTTTGCCTACTGGTCCACCCAGTCCCATAGGCTGCTCGTGCTTCACTTTCTGATGAGCAGGTCATGCCGGGAGACACACAGCCTCCCCTGACTTACCATTGGTTCACCATACTTCTTTGGTGTTGGAAACAGAGATGACCTGTTGCTGTACTTCAGCCTCCAGGGCTTGTACTCGCAATTCCAACCTGTCTGCTTTTTGCTGCAAATCTTGAAACTGTGATGCTTTATGGGGTTTCTGGTCCATGTTGGCTCACAGTACAGCAACCAACAGCCAGAACCTGGTCAACAGGAAAGTGGCCACCAAGCACCACATACCCAAGGGTAGCCACATTTCCTCCCCTTCCCAAGGGGCTTTCTGCTTCTTTACCTGGTTGGCATCCTACCCATGATGCCAATTGCTGGGCTCTTTTATCTGCCTGGAATCCTGCCACAACTATGCAAATTGCCAGGCTCTTTTACATGCCCAGAATCCTGCCGACTATGCCAATTGAAAAGCTACATGATTACCTACAGGGCTAGGGCTCACAGACCCCTCGAGCTACTTGTACAACTGGGTCTCCAGACCCCCACACACCAGGCTGGGTCCCCACACTCCTCACATGCCAGGCTGGGTCCCCACATCCCTCATACACAGGTCCATGCTAGGTAATTGGGAAAGATCCCAGGAGCTGTTGGCAGATGACACGAGGTCAGTCCTCAGCAGCAGCTGCTTACAGGTCCAGTAGCTTATAGGTCCTGTGGTGGCGGCGGCCTCCCGGAGGGTTCTGGAGGCACTAGCAGCCACAGCAACAGCCTCCAGCAGCAGTAGTGGCATCTCCATTCCCCCCCCTCCAGGGGTATCCTGGGGGTGGGGGGCCCCGTGGATCAGAGCCACTTATCCTTTATACTTAAGTCCAAACCCAGGACACCTGGGTGCACATGTGCAATTACATTAGACAATAACCAAGGAACACCTGGGCTCATGTGCATATTTACATCAAATGCTCAGTAAGAGTCTGAACATCTGAGGGGCCCTGACCATTTTCTCTCACTTTCCCAACAAGGAGTGAGTAATGCAAGCAATTCCTGAGCTAAATTATAGTAAGACATAGTGAATTTTTATCTGTTTTCTACATGTAGTAGTCTGGCTTGAATATTAGTGATACTTTCAGGAAGTAAAAAATGGATGTTGGTGTATTTATCCAGAGAGAATCTATTGGCAGCTCTCCTTGGCCTCCACATTCTGGTGAGAAACTCCAAGGAGTCCAAGAAACTTGTAGTTAGCCTTCCGGGTCTTTATGAATGTCTAACTTGTCAAAGTTGAATACTGGTCTGTGTTTTATTTAATAATTTGTTAGCTTGAGGGCCGGCCCGGTGGTGCACTGGAGAGTGCGCTGCTTGGGAGCGCAACGGCGCTCCCCCCGAGGGTTCAGATCCCATGTGGAGACCGGTTCCCGCTCACTGGCTGAGCGCGATGCGGACGCAACACCGAGGGTTGCGATCCCGTTGCTGGTCCCCGGTATGGGCGGGACACCGAGGGTTGCAATCCCATTACCAGTCAGTAAAAAAGACAAAAAGGAAAAAAATAATAATAATAATTTGTTAGCTTGATTTATAACCCTTAAATATGTAGGCATATGTTATATAAACCTATATTTGTACTCTAGCCTCATGCCCCACACATTTAAGGGCAGATTGCATACCCGCAGGGGATAAGGGATAATATAAGTTGTAATTCTAGTCAATCAGTTAATTATAAATGATTTTTAAATAATGCATGACACGCTATGCTATAAAGTTTTCATTCCTTGCTCTGATAATATGTTTTCACTAAAACGTCACAGTTATGCTCTACTTGTATCCATGCTCTTAGGTAATTCCTGCCTATACCAATTCTGGCCTTAACTATGTGAATCATTTTGGCCAATGGGACAATATCAGTGTGATTTAAGTAGTGATTCAAAAAGTGCTCTTGCTCTGGGACTTGTCATTTCTTGGTATTCTGAGATTTCTATCTTATGTGAAAAAGTTTGAGGTAGCCTGTTGGGATGGTAAGAAACACATGGCCAAATCATCCTATTACCCCAGCTCACATCAAGCCTACCATCAGACATATGAGTGGGACTGTCTGAAGTTATCCAATCCCAGCTGAACCACGAGCTGACCATATGGATCAGCTGAATCTGATCAGATCAGAACAGTCCAGTTGATACACAAAACCTGACAAATGATAAGCATTTATTGTTCTAAGTCACTAAGTGTCAGGGTGGTTTGTTACACAGCAAAACGTACTGAAACATTTAGCTAGGATTTTCACTCTTAAGTCATTCCTCATTTACTTTGTAATATATTTTAAACAGCATGATATTCAAGACCTCCTTAGATCTAATCTATGTTTGCCTCTTTAGCTCGTCTCTTATACCTCTCCCCATCTTTAGCTATGCATCCAATATAATGCCATTTACAACTGCTTGCAAGCTTCCAAACATCCCAGGCCCTCACACAAATCATTGACTTTGTTTTTGCCTCTCTCCCTGCATTGATTGCTCTTCTGCTCCATGTCCTGGTCTCCTTCAAGAGGTAATTATCTGCCCATTTTTTTTTCAAGGCCTATTTTCTATCTTTGAATTATTTCTGATCCACTGACATAGAGTACTGCATTCTTGTCTTTCACCATTGCACTATAATATTAAATTGTATCAATTTATTTAGATTTATTGCTCTCTTTCTATTATGTTATTAGAGAACCAGCCCCTTGACAGCATGAACTACTACCTATTGTCTCTGCATCCTCCACCTCTATTAGACTTGATGATATCTACTTAATGCAGTTTTGTTGAATGACAAATAAGAGAGGAGGGTAAGATGGATAAAAAGCAAGAGTAGACATTATGCACAGACTTATTTTGTTCCCAAAACTGAGATGAAAGGAAGATGATGATTCAAATTAAGGCTAATATTTTTATTTTGTTTAGTTTTGTATCTGTTGTTCTGGCTTGTCGTTAATTTTAAAGTTTACTCAAAATAGAGGCAGGGGAATTAATTTTGGGATTATGTGTCTTGAGGATAGCACAGTTGGGTGTATTAGGCTTAATGGAAGTCCACATGAAAGAATACCTTTTTTCCTGATATAGGATAAAAGGATATTGGTTGAGGCGTGTGTGTGTGTGTGTGTGTGTGTGTGTAAGCAAGAAGTTGTACAGGAAATTGAGTGCATTCTCAACAACATTGTCTCTGCTTAATGAAGTTTCTATCTGGGAAGATCTTCTGCTGGAAGTGAACAGACAAGAAGGAAATCGGGAAATGGAGAAGTCCAATAAAGTCTGGAACAGCCAGTACGTTGGCCTTGAGAGTGGAGCAATGATATTTACAGGATATCTAGCCAACTAGATTTTTTTCCATTTATCCTTTTTTGTTACCAAACCTATTTATTGTGCTCTTTTTTTGTTCTATTTTAATCAGCCTTTTCTTTGTCAATCATACTTTTACATCTTGTCACAGAACTTTTTTTTTATTTTCTTAGTTTTTAGAGGATAGAATAATGTCAGAGTTATATATAATCTTTTTTTTTGAGTGAAAGTGGTTTTATAGCTATAAACCTTTTAAATTTAATATGATACTCAAACGTTTCATAATCATTTTACTTTTAGTACTTCTATCCATTTCTTGAGAGTATCAACAATAAAGGAGATTTACTCAGTTTAAGTTATTTAACATCTGTAAGGATTAAGTTGACAGAGTTGTTGTGATAGAATTACTATCCACCTTATTTTTTGGCATTGAAAGATATGAATAATTTGAAGTCTGATCATCATCCCTCCCCTTCAACACACACACCTTGTGGTTTCTCAAAAAAAGATCAACTTGTTTCAGAAATAACTTATACATCTCTCTTTAGAGTATTACTGAGTAAATACATAGCTCTAGAATAAATACTTCGTTGGAAAACTTTTGAGAAGAATCACATTGAGATGGAAAACATCCAGATGTCTGAGTCAGAAAAAAAGCTCGGATTTAAATCCTGGCTTTGCTTATTATTAACTGTGTGACCAGGAATATGTGTTGCTCTCTCTTAGAGGCAGTTTCTGAATTTAATATATACTGAATTAACATAATGAGATTACTGTGAATATTAACTGAAACAACATTGTGGCAAGCAAAATGTTTGACATGTACAAGGCTCTTGACAAGTTATTTTCTCCCTCTCCCTTTCACTCCTCTCAACAGCAGCAAAATAAAAATTTACAAATACACACCATTTTTTGTGTGTGAGTATTTCTTTATGAAACATGAGTTGTGCCACATATCGGATATGTTTAACTTTGTACATTATATACAAACACAGTATATAATTTACATTAAATATGTTAAATGTCTTTAAAACTTCTTTAAAGATATTTTCACTTGCAGTGCCTCATTTACTCTTCTGTTTCATGTACTAACTAAATTCATAGCAGATATTGAAATCTGGTCAAGAAATCAAAATATTCAAAATCTATTTACATTTGTGAACACTTTTCAAAATATTTTGCCGAAAAAGAAATGAATAGTGGAAATATATGCAGAATATAATTATGGTAAAGTAATTTTGTATTCATACATATATGCATATATTCATACATATATATGTGTGTATATATGTATTTTATGTATATACTTGTATATACAAAATTTTTTTCAATGTGGAAAATATTTGAAGATGCTTAGTTTTGGGTGTTCCGCAGCTCAAATTCCTCAGAATCTTAGTCTTTTTTTTTTGTTGCTGTAGCATAATACCTGAGACTGGTTAATTTATAAAGAAAAGGGGTTTATTTGCCTCATGATTCTGGTGGCTAGAAAGTCCAAAATTGGGTATCTGAATCTGGCAAAGGCATCGGGCTGCTTCAACTCATGGTAGAAAACACAAGGGGACTGAGCATGTGCAAAGAGATCTCATGGCAAGAAAGGAAGCAAGAGAGAGAAACTGAGGAAACCAGACAATTTTAAACAACCGACTCTGTCAGGAGCTAATCCATTCCATTGAGAACAAGAACTTATTCACCCTCAAAGGAGGGCATTAATATATTCACCCCATGACTCAAACACCGCCCACTAGGCCCCACCTCCCAACACTGCCTCACTGGGGAATCAAATTTCAACATGAGTTTTAATGAGGATAAACCATATCCAAAGCATAGCCAAGAGATTTCCCTGGACTCACCAAGCTTAACTGGCATTTCTGAGGTCATCCTGTCAATGATTCCAGCTCTAGACAGCATGCTGCCTGTATGATCTCCTCTTTTTCATGAAGACATAATCAAAGAAAGTGTCATATCAGTATCAAGGTGGACCTCTTTGAGAACAGAAAATCTGACCAATCCCAAAGGTATGTTTAGACTGTGTCAGAATGAAAGCCAGTGGAGGGCCAGGGGAACTGTTGGGGCAGTGAGATCTTCCTTCACACTAATCTTTCGTCTCATGGAAGCAGCTCTTTACTTTTGTATTCACTTTTCAGGCTTTGATTCTGGATCCT
Organism: Galeopterus variegatus; assembly: GCF_000696425.1. Classification (NCBI taxonomy): domain Eukaryota; kingdom Metazoa; phylum Chordata; class Mammalia; order Dermoptera; family Cynocephalidae; genus Galeopterus; species Galeopterus variegatus. The sequence continues at coordinate 199,824 of NW_007729048.1, read as the reverse complement.
TGAATCACTGTGCAGAGTTGCCTGGACTTAGATCCTAGAGCAAGAAATTTCTAAGTACCTGCCAAAGGCCAGTGATAACAAGAAGGTAGGCAGAAAATATTCTTTACTCAGGAATTTAGAACCTAGTGGGTGAATCAGACTGAAAGCCAAATTAATACACTAAAAAGTTAAAAATAAAAGATATGAAGGAAATGAGATGTGCAAATATTAAATAATGGTATATTTCTAATTCCAACATCTGTATTTTTTCCATAATTTTGACTAAGAATAATGTATAACCCAAATCCTATTCTTCTTCAGATGCTTCAACTTGTGATTGCATATAATTTACCTTCCAGAAGAACTTGATTTTGATGGCCAAGGAGGGAAGTAGACCCAGAGGCTTGGATGAAGATCAGTAGAAAGGATAAAGCTTTCCCTTTTTTTTTTTTTTTTATTCCTTTTTGTCTTTTTTACTGACCGGCAACGGAATTGCCACCCTCGGTGTTGCGTCCGCACCGCGCTCAGCCAGTGAGTGGGAACCGGTCTCCACATGGGATCCGAACCCTGGGCAGGAGCGCCGCCACACTCCCAAGCAGCGCACTCTCCAGTGTGCCACCGGGCCGGCCCCAAGCTTTCCCTTTTTGATAATAACAACTGTCTTTCTGTGCATAATTGGGCAAACATAAAAAGGAGCAGCTCCTGTGAATATATAGCAATCAATTCAGGAAGGAAGAGTTGGGAGAGCTAGATGGTACAGAACCAAAGATTTTAAGAGTCTAGAAGTCAGAGTTTGAATTCCAGCTCTGCCATTTCCAAGCTAGTGATTTTTGAGAAGTCCCCAAACTGCACAGTGTTTTCATCTGTTAAAATGAGTATTATAATAGTACCTATCCCATAGGATTGAAAATTAGATAAGGTGATCCACATAAAGCACTTGGCACACTATATTGTCCAAAAATATTAGCTACTTTTACTAATGTGAAATATGTTTTGATAACTGTAGTAGTAAGATTCTTTTTATTTATTCCATCTATAAAACTCTCTCAACATACGTGTGTATTAATATGTACAGTTTAGGACTAGATATACATAGTATGATATAATGTTGGGAATATACATAAATTTTCTTTTAAAAGCAGACACATTGCTAATGTATGTCAGAGATCTAAGTCCATTCTTTCTTCCTATATAATTGTAAGATTGTTTAATTATGGGTTTTGGGGCCCCATACATAAGCTTAATTTTTAGTCCTCTTTTTTAAATTTCAGTTTACATGAGTGAAATTCAGAAAATAATGTTCTAAATACTTCTGATTTTGATAAAGGTAGGATACTACCGGTAACAAAAACTTTCAATAAAAATGATGCATTAAATGAAAAACAATGTGGAGGTTCCTCAAAGAGTTAGAAATAGAACTACCATGTGACACAGCGATCCCTTTTCTGAGTATGTACCCAAAGAAAATAAAATCAATATCTTAAAGAGGTATATGCACTTCCATGATCACTGCAGCAGTATTCACAATAGCCAATATATGGAAACAACCTAAGTGTCCATCAACAAATGAATGGATAAAGAAATTTCAGTACATATATATAAATATGCATATATTTATATTTAGTAATATTCTTCAGTCACAAAACAAGGAAATCCTGCCATTTACAACAATGCGGATGAACTTGAAATTTATTATGCTGAATGAAATAAGCTAGACACATAAAGATGAAGATTGTATGAACTCACTTATATGTGGGATCTTAGACAGTCATAGAAGCAGAGAGTAGAATGGTGGTTGCCAAGGTCTGGGGAATGGGGAAATTGGGTGATGTTGGTCAAAGGGTAAAAATTTTCAGTTATAAGATGAACAACTTCTGGTATCAAATGTTCAGCATTGGTGGTGCTGGATGTGTTAATTTGATTGGGGTAATAATTACACAATGCATACATATATCAGATATTACATTTTATACCTTGCATATATACTCAAGCTTTGTCAATTTAATATTTTAAGAAATAGAATGCCTTAAAGTATAAAATAGATGAAATATAGTATATAATTACCAAACAAAAAGTGACAACTGAGAGGCAGTCAGGGAATATGAACACCCAAGGGCCTTTGGCAATCAAGACCCAATCAAGCTGTAAACTGTACCTTAGTTTTGAGGACGTGCAAAGTAAAAGTTGAAACATAGAGTATCTGGTAGACCCTTCTGCTCAACAGGATGAGACCAGAGTGAGAGTGAACCAGAAATAAACCAGCCCCCCTTATCACACTCAGAAAATAATAAAGGAGAGTTGCCTTGGCACTGGCCAGAGAGAAGGAAAAAGAAACAAAGGAAAATCTTGGCCAGCCCTAAAAGCAATTTGAAGCTAAAATTTTCATCACTGTGGTGGTCTAAGGAACTATTTCATGGTAAATTTTGTTTAAAGTAGTTTTGTTACAGTTATCTGGCAACAAACAGAGCAAACATTGATCCATGATGGAAAAGCCGTATCTATTGTAGACCTCTAGACACTACTACAAAAATAATATCTCCAAAGCTATACATAATGTAGCAGTTGAGATGTTTTAAACTTGCAATTTGAAAAGGGTATAGAGAAGAGCCTAGTGGAATGGAGAAATTCTAGTTTTCTGTTAGAATGAGAAGTTTAAGGTAAGGACTAGAGAAGAAATTGAGAATATAGAGAATTTTAGCAATCAACATTAAAATCCAGAAAGCACACAGTGGTGAAGGAATTGGAGAGTGGCAGGAGTTGGGATCAGGTACAGAATTTATGTTCAGGATCTGGGACTTATGGGATTCTTGTAGGACATGATATAACCCCAGCTGTAAGTTATTTCCTAATTGATAAATCTTAATATCTCAAGGTCGTAAGTTAGAGTATTTATGAATGAGGAGGAGCTTCTGAGTTTCTGGGGTTAGGCTTTTTCTTGACTCTTGCAAAGCCTAGATCAGAGCACTCTTACACTCAAAATTTGAGAGCTGTCTCAACCTCTAATGATAATGGCTGAAGTGAAGGTGGGAGTGAATGGGATAGTTTACTCATTTTCTGGGGCTTCTTCCCTATTCCCAAATGTAGAGATATATCATGTCACAATAAAGTTCTCTTTACTAAATAGAAATTTAAAACATATTCTACATATCTTTTTATTGCTGTTATAAAAATAGTTTAAAATTGTATTTTCTACTGTTTTTCCTTATGTGCAAAAACTCAGTTGATTTCTGTACAGTAAAGTTACTCAACTTTACAGATCTTTGATTTTTTTTAGAAATGTAGATATTTGTAATATTTGAGAATAATGCCATTTTCTTCCTGTCCTATTATCATAAATTATATTTTCTTGGCATATTGTGTGGGCTAGAACTTCCAGTAAACTGTTGAAAAGAAGTGGTGATAATTGACATCCTTTTATGTTCCTATTTAAATGGGAATGTGCCTATCCTTTCATCACTGTATGTAAACTTGGAGGAGGAGGTGTTTTTGGTAGTTATCTACAAGCCATTTAAGGAAGTTACATTCTATTTGGACTCATAAAGGTATTTTGTATAAACCTTATTAAATATTTTGTTATTCCCACAAATTTAAGAAAAGACATTGTTCTGTAGACACCAAAGGTTGATTTAAAACTGTTGACCAATAGCACATCTAAGTGAATATGCTTTTGCAGGCCAGCTATTTAGTTGTCATCCATTTAGTTCCGAATGTCAACCAGGAAAGGGAAGATTTATTTGAAAAAACTTCCTCTTAAAGTCAACTAATCAACAACACTTTCACCTGTGAATAACCACATATTACCAAATGACTGATACCTGCAATTTCTACCTCTGAAAATCTAACTCCCGAATTTCCCTGATTCTTAACTGCTGTACATAAGGTCACCATTCGGATCTGCTCTGACCACATATTACCAAATGACTGATACCTGCAATTTCTACCTCTGAAAATCTAACTCCCGAATTCCCCTGATTCTTAACTGCTGTATATAAGGTCACCATTCGGATCTGCTCTGGGAGACTGACTGACTAACATAGCTCTTTATTACAATACTAAGCAATAAACCTAGCTTTTTAAAACTTTCATATACTGAAATGTGATTCTTTGAAAGCTGCATCTAATATGATAACCATACTTAAAAAAATCTCTTAGCTTGTTAATATGATTAACTACATTAGATTTGTTTTTGATGTCAAACTATCCATGCATTTCTCGTATGAATCCATCTTAGTAATGGTACAGTTTTCTTTTGTGAATATAAATTGGTAGATTTGAATTGCTAACATTGTAATTAGGATTTTGAATCATCACCTTATCAGGTACTACAATCTCTGTTTTCTCTTTCCACTTTCAGTTTTTAGTTTCTTTATTTTTCACACATCAGGATTGCATTCCTCTCTACTCAGTTATTTTTTACTGTATATATTTCAGACGTATAATGTGATCTTTTGATATACTCATACATAGTGAGATGGTTAGTACAGTGAAGCAAATTAACATATCCCTCATCTTACATAATTAATCCCACCCCCTTTCCTTTCTTTGTTAAGAACACCTAAAATCTACTTTCTCAGCAAACTTCTAGAACACAATACAGTAAGAATGGACATATTCATCCTACATAACTGCAACTTTGTACTTTCAACATACATCTACCATAATAACTGTTCTACTCTCTCTATGAACTCACTCTCTTTAAGATCCCTTGTATAAGATCATGCAGTATCTTGCTTTCTTTGTCTAGCTTTTTTCACTTAGCATAATGTATTCTGTGTTCATCCATTTTGCTGTGAATGACAGAATTCCTTTCTTTCGTGGCTGAATATTATCCCATGTTATATTATGTACCACAATTACTTTATGCATGCATCCATCAATGGACACTTAGGTTGTTTCCATATCTTGGCTATCGTGAACAATGCTGCAATGAACATGGGAGTGCAGGTATGGTGATAATTTTATTTTCTTTGGGTATATACCTGGAAGTGGGGTCGCTAAGTCATATGATAGCTCTATTTTTAATTTTTGAGGAAAATGTACACCATTTTTCATAGTGGCTGTACTAATTTACATTGCTACCAACAGTGTACAAAGGTTCCCTGTTTTCAACACCCTTACCAACACTGGTTATCTTTGGTCTTTTTGATAATAGCCATCCTCAAGCATGGTTCTTCAAGCAACTTATTTTTAGCATGTATGTAAAAGAGTATTCAGGATACTTTGTCTACCTAAATATTGAAAAATAAAATCAAATTTATTTACTCTTAAAGTTCAATTAAGTGAAATTCCCAGTGCTTCACTTTTTACCTCATATGTGGACAAACAAAAACATGTTAATTGTAAATCTCTATGTAACAGAACCACGCAATGGATTTGACACACAGATCCCTAAAAAAACAAGCTACTACCAACCATTGTACAATATGGAAATCTTCAATTGCTTTGTGGGTAGAAGGGAGTATAATTGTAGAACTTTATATATAACCAAAATTAGCAGTTGCTATTTTTCTACTCCAGAAAAATGCATCTAATAGCAGTTTACTGAAACTCCATCATTGCAAAGTGTCACTAGCATAGGGGGAAAAAAAAAGCAAAACACTCACATAGTCAGAGAAATACTATGTTTAGCTCATTTCTTCAACTTACCAACACCCAAAGTTGACAGTTTTTAAGTATAACTACAGCAATAAAATATGTAGCTAAGAAGAAATGATTCACTCACAGGACTTTGATTCATTCACTGCCACTAATGATTGTAGCCATCATCTCAAAATATCCATTTTGAAATAAATGTTTAGACAAATATTATAAATGTACAATATTATGATGTGTAAAAATCTTTGAAAAGAAAACAAATGATCACTTTATTCAAATTTGAATATGCAAATATAGAATTGATGATTTAAACAGCTTTAAAAAATTGCTTGAATAATTTTGTTCTAATAAGGTATTGAACTATATTTTTATCTATCGTGAATACCTATCAGACCATATACCATTTATTGTTTTTCAGCTCCAAATCCACTCTTTCTTGCCCTGTCTTATGATATTGGAGCTGTCCCACCCCAGACATTTATTTTCCTTGATACTTAGTGCAAAGTTTATCATTAGATGGTGTTAAAAGGAGTCTGGAAGGCTAAATAGAAGGAGCTTTTCTTTTTAGTTCTGGTGTTTTATTCTTCCTGTCTCTAATGGCAAATGGTTTGAGGTAAACCTGTTGGCTCATCCCAGTTCAGCAAGACTCACCAGCATGCCACTGGCAGCTTCCTTGCTAGTAGTGTGTAGGAGAACCAGTGGTACATACCTTCAAGCAAGCTTCACATCACTGCATAGTAGGATTGCTGTATTTAGCAAATAAAGATACAAGATACCTATTAAACTTGAATTTTATATAAACATTGTTTTTTGGAATATTTGAGTCATACTTTTACTAAACTTTTCTTCATTGTTTATTTGATATTCAAATTTTGCTGGACAACCCTACGTCCAGTGACAGTTTTCTCCTTGTCAGTCCCAATCAGTTGGCATTCTGGTTAGAAGCTCTCTGTTCAGCAGCTCTGGACTGCAGTACCTCTGCAAATTTTGCTATTGAGTGTGCTACAACCACTTTCTCCAGCAAAGTCTGAGTTTCAGTCTAGTTTGGGGTGTGGGTGGTTCTTCTACATTTCTTTCCTCATTGAATACTCTCCCTTGGCCATAGAGGTAGTAGTTGTTCCTTACATTTGCTATTTCTGTATTTTTTGAGTTGTCTTCTGTTTAGTAGTTCATAACCTTTAGTTGATAATTGTTTTGTATTAAATTTTCCCTATACCAATTCCTAATATGATTTCTATCACCTAACTGGATCCTGACTGGTGCAGAATTTGTACTGGAAGTGGTCCTAGGAGATAAACCTTTAAAAATGGGTTTTGGGGGCCGAGCCTATGGCGCACTTGGGAGAGTGCGGCGTTGGGAGCGCAGCAGTGCTCCCGCTGCGGGTTTGGATCCCATATTAGGAGATAAACCTTTAAAAATGGGTTTTGGGGGCCGAGCCTATGGCGCACTTGGGAGAGTGTGGCGTTGGGAGCGCAGCAGTGCTCCCGCTGCGGGTTTGGATCCCATATCATGGGTTTGGATCCTATATAGGGATGACTGGTGCGCTCACAGCGCTCACTGGCTGAGCGCGGTGCAGCCGGTCTCAAAAAGGACAAAAAAATAAATAAATAAATAAATAAAATAAAAATGGGTTTTGGGGAATGGTTTGGTCATACTCATGGGCTTGAGAAAATGCTGATATTCTGACCATTAAGAAATAGAATACTAATAATTCAAAGCATGAAATGACATCACAATTAATCAGCTACCACCTTTGCTTGATTTTGAAACAGTGCCAACTGAAGCATGTGTCTTAGGAACTTAAGTGGCAACAGCACTTGACCATTATGGCTGTAATGATACTTATAAGGACTGTGGTGTGCGCAGAGTCTGCTGAGTGCATTGGAGCACTTACAAAAATAAATGACAAGCTCAGGTCTCTTAACCCTCAGTTCAAATCATGATCTGAAAACCAGAGAGGCTCCATGACAGCCTTCAAGGAAACTCTTATTTTATTAGCCACAGAGACTGATGTTGCCAAAAGATCAAACACAGTGGGTGTGTGTGTGGGGGTGGGGGATTCTAAATAACACTGATTGAAATCACACCGTGTTCCTTGTGTGAATTTTGCTTTTATCGTGAAAAAATAGAAGCCTGAAACTTGGAATGAAAACATTTGTTTGGACTCAAATGAAACAGACATGTCAAACTCCCAAGTCAATCTGGGCTTCTCTTGCTGGTGGAAGAAGCTTTTCCTGTTGTGTCTGAGACTAGCCATTCTTTATCTGAAAGCACTGTGATAACCTCACCTTGGTAGAAGCCTTGAAAGGGGATGCTTATTCTCCTCAAGACCCATCAAAACCACTCTCCCCCTTGCTGCTGCTAGACCCACAAGTAGAGTCAAATCTTAGAATTCTGCCTTAGTATGAAGGAGAACCAGTGGTCCTCTCCCTCCAACGTATTTCAGCATCTGAATAAGCAGCTTCCTTGTTAGCAATGTTGAGAAGACACAGTGGTGTTCACCCTCCAGCAAGTTTCACTGGCATTGCACCAAGAGCATCCTAGTATATTTTGCTGGCAACACCCTGGCAGCTGGCTTCCATGGGAGTAGTGTGCTAGAAATTCAGCAGTATTCACCTTCAGCAATTTTTGCCAGTACCCCAGCACATTGCTTCCTTGCTTTTGGTGTTCAAGCGAGCCAGGATTTCACACTTTTGAATGAGCTTTATCAGCAGTACAGTGGACAATATTTTACTCCTAGATTTGGCCTGTCAGCAACTCAGCTAACTTTTCTAATAAGGAAGCCCATAATTACACCTTCTACAACAAGGTCTGTATCTCAGTTTTGCCTTCAAGATTGTTCTTTTTGGGTGTACTCTCAGCCTTAGAGGTAGTAGCTCTTTTATACATTGACTATTCATGTATCCTTTGGAGTTCTCCATAACAAATTTTAGTAATTTATTACTTTTTTGTTAGTAATAATTTTATTTTGAATTCTTGTTCAGAAAATTGATGCATTGTTTTTTCTTGACTAGACGCTGACTAATACATTTATAATTATATTCTGCCCAGATCTAAATACCCTTAATATGTGGAAAGCATTTTGACAGCTCTGTATTCTGCCATAAATTTACAATATGTTATTTTAGGTAGATTTTATATGTGGTGGCTCGAATGTTCAAGGCTCAGTAAGCACTTCAGAAGAATAACTGCAGATTCACAACAGCTGTATTCATAGGGGCATGGAGAGACATATCCGGAGGCATCAGAGACTATTCCTGTGGCAAAGTTAATGTCCCAGCTTGGATTTTCAGCCTCCTACTGAGTATATG
>NW_007729048.1:178197-190212 GCF_000696425.1 Galeopterus variegatus | reverse complement strand
TTTTTTTCCGTGTCCGGCTACGGATCGCAACCCTCAGTGTTGCCCCCGTACCGGACCGGGAACCGGCGACGGGATCGCAAGCCTCGGCATTGCTCCCGCGCCTTGCTCAGCCAGTGAGCGGGAGCCGGTCTGTACGTGGGATCCGAACCCTCGGACGGGAGCGCTGCCGCGCTTCCCAAGCGGCACACTATCCGGTGCGCCACCGGGCCGGCCCCACATTTTAGTTTAAACTATAATTCTTAACCTTTTTAGCTTACAATATAACCCTTTTTAAATCTTACTTTATTTACTATATACTTGATTTTAATAACATTGATTAGTTATGGCTAACAATTTAATATTGCTTATACTCTAAATTGATCATTTTAATTTATAATCAAAATCACAATGTTTATACCTTTTATTTCCCTGTCAATAGACTCTGGGAACAGCACAGGGGACAAAGTGAAAAGTTAAATGATCCTACTCAAACTAACAAAAACACACCATATCATTCTTATTACTACTAAAGAAAGAACATGTTCTTGGTAAATCAAGTGAAACTGTGGGAGTGGGGAGAAACAAAGAAATCTGTAACTGGTTGTGATCAATTAGTTGTAAACATTACTGCACCCAGACCCACCATCTCCCTGGGGAATGTGGATAGAAATCTAACATAATAACTTCTTTCCACATGTACAAGAGCATGACCACAGCCATAGTGGGTCCACACACACATCACTAACAAGGAAGATTAATGACAGAATTAAATGGAGCCAACCCATACTGGGAACATGCATCAAAAAACACCATTAGTACTGACAGTATCTTTTAAATAAACCAGTTAATTTTGATGTATTTTTACATGTCCTTTGAGAAACTCCAGGAAATTTCCCAAAGCTATACTAAGCCAAAAGGTTAGGCTGTTTAATTCTGGGAAGCCTTGTCAAGCAACCAAAGGTGAACAAACAAGAACTTCCATGGAGCCGTGTCACACACACGGGACCCCTTGTAGCCTGCAGAACAAGCGGTATCACTACTCATGCTCCCATGCCGTTCCCTATAGCAGGACGGCTCATGGCAGTTCATGTCACTCCACTATTATAAATCCTGCAAATGACTTACAAAAACACTTAGAATAAAGTGAAACTTCTTTCATGCTCTACTTGACTGTACCTAATCCACCCTGTCAAGGTCTTCTACCTCGCCTTGCTGTCCCCTTTTCTTCCCTCTTGCTGATCCTTCCACTGTCAAACTTTGACTTAGGGACCTTGTACTCACTATTTCCTCCGCCTGGAAAGCTGTTCCTCCAGATGCACGTTGGTGTGGCTCACTCCCTCTTGTCATATAGAGCTCCGATCATGTGAACGGCCTCAGAGAGGTTTTCAACCATTTTAAATGAGACAGTGCCCCTTCTAGTTACTATCAAGCCCTTCATTTTGCTCACTCGTTTTCATTACTCTTTTCATGACCCAGAATTACCTTTTCTTGATTTCTTATTTAAAATGTTTGCCTTACTAGAGTATATATCAAGCCACGACTTTTAAAAAATTATATTAACTTTAATTTTTTAATTAAAATTTTATTTGTTTTAAATCATTGCTGTAAGCTCAGCTTAGAACAATACCTGTATATTAAGCAATGAATGAATTGGAAGTAAAGAATATTACACAGTGCTTCCTTTCCAAAATGTCAGTCACTCTTTCACAGTGCTTGAAATGCTTAACCCCTGTGAGGCCCTTTCATCTGTTCTGCATTAATTTTCTTAATTTAAGAGCACCTTATTGACATTGAGAGGGCAGATACTCAAACTGCTACCTATAATATTTATTTTCTCCTATCAAATTTGGCAGAGCTCACCTGTTCAAACCTATTTCATACCTGAATTTCTCAACTTTTACTTATGTCTTTTCACTGCAACTGTCACCAGGTAAATTTTTTAAAGATTTTTCAATTTTGTATTTAACACACATTAACTGAGTGCTTTTTGTATGTTTACAACTAAATAAAAACTTCCTTCCTTCACTGTGTCCCACAACACAGAACATATTGAGTTTAGCTGATGTTCAAAATTTTCTTAATTGTCTATCAAGTCTTACCTCTTAATACTCTCATTTACACATTTTAGAATATCCCAATCAAAAATATTCTCATAGAGATATTCTAAGATAACCTAAATTTTATTTAGGTGTCTAGTAGGTAGACAAGATGCCAGATGTAGGATTCATGAGAGGAATTTTTAAAAATTTCTGTTTTTTTAATCCACTGGGGTGTGAGGGATATTTGGGGAACACATATGGGAAAGATTGGTCATGAGATGACAATTCTTAAAATTGAGTAATAGATATATGAAAGTTTAATATTCTATTTTCTCTACTTTATATATGCATAAATTATACATAGGCATATATATATATGCAATTAATTGGTTCTCAGTTTCCCACTTGCTCTATTACTCATATATTCTAAATGTTAAATAGAAGTGTTTTAAGATCACTACATGTTTACTTTTATCTATACAATTGACTGAGTATTTGTCTTAGTACTTGTATGTTTTAAGTTAGGTAGGCCTTTGCCAGATGGTATGTAAAAGAAACTTAAAAAAATCAGAATTACTTTGAAAATATTCTTTGGGGGTTGCCTGAAGCATTTTTATTTACTTAAGAGGAGTGTTAAATCATAATCAAGATTATGAATCAAAATGTTTTAATTTGTTTTTTATTAGGCAACAATTATTGTTAAATCACTTAGAAGGTTTCATAAATGAGTAAGACATTTAAAGATAAGATAAAACTCTGGCTTTTATATGGTTTTTTAATGGGAAGATGACAAAGGTTATATCACTGTGTTGAAATAGGAGGATGGAGAGAGAAAGAAAAAAAAAGGGAAGGGCATGAATTCCTAAAAATAATAGGGAATCTACTCAGATACTGGATTAGTTTCCTAAGGTTTTCTTAACAGAGTATGGCAAACTGGCTGGTTTAATTTTGTTGTTTCATAATTCTAGAGGCTAGAAGCCCCAAATCAAGGTGCTGGCTGGACCATGTTCACTCTGAAACATGTGGAACATGTAGGAGATTCCTTCCTCACCTCCTAGCTTTGGATGGTTGCTGCCAATCCTCAGTGTTCTGTTACTTGCAGTTGCACAACTGCAACCTAAGCCTTTGTTCTCATACGGCATTCTCCCCATGTGTCTCTCTGTCTTCCCTTGTAAGAATACAAATTATATTGGATAAGGGGCCAACCCTATTCCAGTATCACCTCATATTAATTCAACTACATTTGTAAAGACACTGTTTCCAAATAAGGTCACATTCCAAGGTATGTTAGGACTTACTGTTAGGACTTGAACATATTTTTTGGAAAGAGGGGGAAACAATTCAACTTTAAGAGTGGCTTATGGGACACAGTAATAAAAGTGTATGACTTGGATGGAAAGATTACATGACAATGGAGATTCAATGAAAGGCTTCCCAAATGAGTAAAAGTGTTCAGATGTATCTTGGAAAAAGTAAGAATATTTACAGCTGGAGAAAATGCAAATTTTGTTTGGGAAACTGTGAATAGTACAATTAGGATGAAGAATAAATTGTGTGTGAATATCAAAAAAGGAAAATGAAGGAAAACTGGGTTAGATCTATTTTATAAAGTGTCTTAATAATCAGACCAACAAGTTTTGATTCAATTCTCTAAACAATGTATAATCAACACATGCCACATCTAAGGTTGATGTGAGTGGATCTGTGTGTTAAAAGATCAATGAAGTAGAATTTTCTTGGTTAGATTTTAGTGTATAGTGTGCAGACAGCTCAGGTGAAAGTCCAGGTTAGAGAAATGATAAACAATGTATAATCAACACATGCCACATCTAAGGTTGATGTGAGTGGATCTGTGTGTTAAAGATCAATGAAGTAGAATTTTCTTGGTTAGATTTTAGTGTATAGTGTGCAGACAGCTCAGGTGAAAGTCCAGGTTAGAGAAATGATACTCTAGACTAGAGTGATATAAATGGCAATGAAAAGGAGGTGCTGGATTTTTGTTTTCCATTCATGTTTTAATTCTTTGGAATAGGATTGACATGAAGTGTAAGGTTCATTTTTATTCCAAGCACATTTTCCTTTTTGTTTAATAACAAATGACAAAACTCAAAAGTCATCTGCTAACATTTGGTGTTTATATTATCTCTGAAATGATTCACACAAAATTGCGTCAAAGCAGTTAATTTAAAATTATTGCAGATTTACCGTATTTAGAGATCACATTATTAAAATTACCCAAGTTCCATCTTTGTTTATATTGTTATACTTCATTTTTTAAAAGTTATAATTTAAAAATACCTTTTCAATTTTAATAAGAAGCAAATTGTAATTCTGCTTCCTTTCCTACACCTAAAGTCTTTTTTCCTCAGGAATAAGCATTCCAAAATTATGGCTAAAGAAGCATTTTATCAAGTCAAGAAAAATATATTTAGTTACATCTAAGAATAAATATGTGCAAATGAAAACTGAATGCCAGACAAACAATACCTTACAAGTTCATTCATTCCTTCCAAAAACTGTTATTGACTATTGTAATTAAAAGAATACATCAAGCAAAAGTGGGACAAAACAAAAAAGCTTTCTAATGTGGTCTCTTCCTTCAAGTTACTTGTTGCTATGAATTGAATGTCCCCCCAAATTCATTGAAGCTTGACCGCCCCTCATTATAACAGTGCTAAAAGGGTGGGAAATCCAATTTTGGTAGAAATGATTAGATTGTGAGGACTGTGCCCTTGTGAATGGATCAATCCATCCGTGGAGTAATGGGTGTGGTTCTGATAGCTTTAAAAAGAGAACAAGTGAGAATGCTAGCTGTCTCTTGCTCAGGCCGTTCTTGCCATGTGATAGCCTGTACTGCTGTAGAGAAGGCCTTCACCAGATGAGTTCCCAACTAATCCTTGGACTTCCCAGCCTCCAAAATTGCAAGAAATAAATTTCATTTTTTTATAAATTGCCCAGTTTCAGATATTCTGTTATAAGCAACAGAAATGTACTCATATACTTGTATTCTGTGAATGAATATAAGCATCTTACAAAAATAAGTATCATCAAAGGAGAAAGAAAAGTGATCGTTGCAACAGATGTGGCGTAAATAATTAAAGTGTTTGTGATGAACACTGTAGTGTTAATCCAATAGTATTACTGACACCTCCTTTGCCTTTGACATTGGAACCCCTAAATTGTTCAGGTAAAAGAAAGCCATGTGCTATTTGATTTTGATTAGTCCAAAGCCAAGTACTCATAGCAATTCTATTCACTCTTAAGAGATAGTCATGTGAATGGTCATATAACATGATTCTAGAAAATTAGATATACCTCTGCCAAGCGTGTCTTCATTCTTAAAAAGAAGCATAAGGAAGGGGCATGTCTTCTTTTATCCTTCTGTCGTTTCAAAGCTGTCATCTTCTTTTTATGCCTGGAACCATGGCAGTCATCTTGGAATCCTGAAGTTCACTATCACTGTAAGGAATGTAAAACTGGAGAGATGAAGAGAAGCTGAATCCCTGATGATTTGAGCTAATGAATTATTCAACCACAGAAGTATCCTACCTTGGGATTTGTCATGTGCAATATTATTTTTCTTATTTTAAAACTAATCCAATTTTTCAGAGAAGGAATGGTGTGGAGCTGAAAGCACTCAAACTACAGAGAATTTAAATAGATGGCATTGTTACTTATTCTTTAAAAATCGTAATTTCTATAAATGCTGAAGGCGCTGGACATATAGCATAGGCAGAGGAGCTGACATAGGAAAGTGAAAGTTCTATCTAGTCCATACATTAGAAGATATCTAAATGTCTAATGATTTTTTAAATGTGAAAATACCATCCATTTTATTTTTATGGTTAACCTCAGTTAATGGGAAGAAATTACTGTTTTACATTTTAACTTGCATATTTATTTTTTGACCTAAAACTTTCAAGTTCTTGTAGATTTAAAAACCAAGCATGGTGGGTTGGCCCCGTGGCTCACTAGGGAGAGTGTGGCACTGATAGCACTGAGGCCGTGGGTTAGGATCCTATATAGGGATGGCCAATGAGCTCACTGGCTGAGCGTGGTGTGGGCCACACCATGCCACAGGTTGTGATCCCCTTACCGGTCAGATCAATTTTAAAAAAACAACAATAAAGAAAAAACCAACAACAACAACAAGCGTGGTGTGGGCCACACCATGCCACAGGTTGTGATCCCCTTACCGGTCAGATCAATTTTAAAAAAACAACAATAAAGAAAAAACCAACAACAACAACAAAAAAAAAACAAGCATGGTGTTTTTTGCATGGTAAATGATACATATAAACTTCTGTAAATGTCTTTTACCTTGTTCTTATTTCTTTAACTACATTTCAGGACCCACTATTTGGTGCTTTATAGAATGTATTCCGAACTATACACAAGAAGGTATCACATACCAAGGTCTGAAGCATTAATTCTACTCCAAAAGAGAATTAAATAAGCAAGAATCATGGAAAATCTAAATTATTTTTCTGAGGTTAATTGTTATTGCCTTTAAGTAGTCATTACTGTAAGGTCAATTGCTTTATTCTGTGCTTTAAAAAATCTACATCCATTTTTTTTTTTAGAACACTGATATATTTTTTTCTTGGACCTTCTTAGATGCCCAGAAATTTAATTAAATTCTGGAAGATTGAAATAAGTTACTAATCTTAGCTATTTAAGAAACCTGAGGACCAAGCTATACTTTTCTGACAGTACCTTCCAACCATGCTTACCTCTGTAAATAGCATACATACCCTGCAATAAAAATTATTATGGAGTGTGAAAGGGGTTTAGGAAGGCTAAGGTGGGGCACACAAGGAGGACTGACGTTCTGATGACATGGGATCAAAGCTGCTGATTATTTTTGTGGGCCTTTCAAAGTCTCTCTTGTTTTTAGGAAAGCCATGTGTGCCTGCAAACGATGTATAATATGTGTTATTTCTGGATGAATGCACTTAATTATCTCTAAAAATCATTTCACCAACAGATGTCTCCTCCTCCTTTTCCTCGTAGTAATCATTCTCTGCAGTTGGAAACTTTTTTTTCCCTGAGTCCTTGTGTTCCCTCTCTTCTTCTTTTTGAAGGATTTCTCCTCGAGGGCAATTTTCCCCTCTCAAAACCAGAATATAAAGCATCATAAAACATACCATAAAAACTTTTAAAATGTCCCTTAAGGCATATTTTCATTTAACAACCAGATTTGTCCAAAGAAAATAAATTTTTATTATTTTAGTAATTTTTGCAATGACATAATAATCCAAATATATCAATTTATCTATCCCTTATTTGTTTATCCATGTAAGTGTGGTTATACATTATTATTTTGACAGCACTTAGAAAATGAGAACTTAAAACATTTTATTATTTATTTCCATTTCTATGTCTCATTTTGTGAATCACTCCAATGAAGATGTTTAGGTATTAGGATCACACAGGACTTACGGGGATAGATTCCTAGCCCAAGTACTAAGCCTCCAGAAAAACAAATAAACACATCACCTAGGTTAAGAAATGAAAATATGCCCAACTGTGATTGTACATATATTAGAGTTTTATTAGGCCTTAAGCCAATATTACTATCATATTTTCAACTTAGTATGATATTGGCTTATTTAAAATGATTATTGTAGACATATTTACCTTCTAATTTATTATTCTTCTAAGGATCTGATATGGTACAGTCAATTCAAAGCCACTTAAGTGTTTAGAAATGACCAAATAAAAATAGAGGGCTCATTATGTACGAAGACAACACACTTAAACCTACCAATTTTTATGGTTGCTTTAACTAACAAAGAGGTTTTAAATTTTACCTATTTAAAATTTACCTTTTTAGCCATCAAATTAGGTACTTTGTATTCAATTGTTTCTTAAGTCAAAATACCCATATGTTATTGCTCTGAGAACCTTTCTTTTCCTGTCCTTTTCTTTCCTCTTTTTCTTTTTCTTTCTTCAACTAAGGGCCTGCAAAAAGTGGTTCTCATCCTGGAAGAAGCCCTGGCATTTTTAGTTTGAAAAATTTCCTAGAATGATGGTTTTTCTATGTAACTCTGATGAAGGACCACTAAATTGTATAGGCATAATAGAGTACATCCTTGCCTGAGAAAGTTAAGAGCAGGGTAGATCTGTATCTCCTCAATGGGATAACTTCAAAATTTCCATTAGATTTTGGAAGAAATTCAGTCTTTTAACATTTGAGTCTATTCAAAAAAATACTTAAAAAGTATCAGCCAATTTGAAGAATAAAAATCCATTTGGAGACTGCAGTGGAATTCAAATATATTTTACTGTTTGATGTGACTTAGAGAAGAATGTGACCTCAAAGATTAAGGCAAAGACTGACACTGCCAACACTAAGTCCAAAAAGTGTCTTTTATTGTGCATCATTTTCTACCTGCAGCCCCCTTAGCTACCATGATGTTTAAAGAAATGCAATTGTATCTAAAGTAATGCTCTTCATAGTGGAATGTCCTAAAAATATTAGCACTTCTGATTATTTCTTAACTCATTCATATTTTAGTGTTCATTTGACTGTATTCTTTACAATGTTCATAATATGTTAATGTGCTGTGTATAAAATAAATAAATATACAGTATATATTTAGGTATAATTGCTAAAAAAAAAAACAACAAAACTTATGAGTCTATAAGCATTTGGAAGATACTGATGTAGGGAAAAAAATACCAGTTCTTTAGCAAAAACGATGTCTCAGTAGTCCCAAGTACTGAGAAAAATTCAACGTGAGAAGTAACACTTAGAAATATAGTAGACAAGGGTAGGAAGCACAAATGCCTTTAAGAGTCACCCAGGTAACACAAATGTTTTTAGCAGCTTTATTTGAGATAGCAGAGTATTATGGACCCATACAGATATGGACAGTGCTCTGCCTAAAGGACTCCATTTCAAGAATATATATACACACACACACACATACACACACATATAACATTATATATATAACATTGCATATTTCTAATATATAAAACCATTGTATCTGTAATTGACTATATTAAAAATTATATGATACATAAATTATGCAGTAATATAATTACTATATATTAATTCAGTTACCAAACAAAACATCTGCAGGCTCAAGGCATAGACTTTGCTATCTCTTGAAATGCGTAGTGCCCTCAACAATGGTTTCAGAACAAATAAAAAAGATATCACATGCCTCTTAATTTAGTGACCCTTAATCAAAGTTTAATAAACAATATTAAAACACAACATTGTAAACATGATTAAAAAATATAACCTCAGGATTTTTTCATCACTGAGGTTTTGATAAAACCCAAAGTATAATCAATTAAAAGTTATGGGTGGAGAAGGGACAAGGTGGTGGACTAGAGGTGCCCAGCATGCAGTTCTCCCACAGAAGAGATCCAGAGCAGAGACTGGACAGCGGAGATTGGTGCAGGAGAAATTCTCTCTTGAGACAAGAAGAGTCTATTCAGCTGGAGCAGTTCCCAGTGGTAACCTCTGATTACTTCTGCTCCAGCCCACCCTCACCACCATGGAGGTCACCAGTGTCATTGTCTGTCCCCAGGGCAGGGATCCACTCCCTCTACAGGAGTTCCTCTTGCTCCCTGCAGCAGCTAATGGTGCTCACTGCTGCATGGCCCACACTACCTACAGCTGCAGCCCCAGTTGCTGGAACTGCAGGTCAGGCAGTCTCAGCCATGGCCACCGCACAGCCCTTAGCCAGGAATACTGGAGTACTGTACCACCCACAGGAGCCTCCAGAGCCCCACCCCATGTGGCATCCATCGCAGGAGACTGGAGCCAGTGGGCAGCAATCCCTGCAGCCCCTCTCCTTGAGGCTTTCACCACTACAGACCAGAGTGGCTTGGATCCAACCCTAGGAGCCCCACCTCTCACAGCTTTCCTGGGGAGGCCCCAATGGCTGGCAGGAGCCCCGGGAGCCCCACCTCTCACAGCTCCTGCCAAGAACGACTTGAGCACCTCTATACCAGCCCTGGAAAGCCCCACCCCTCACAGCTCTCACTGGGAGAGGTCTCAGAACTCTGGCAAGAGCCCTGAGAGTCCTGTCCCTCACAGCTCTACCTAGTAGATACTTGAGTGCCTTTACACTAGACTCAGGAACCCCACATCTTGTGGCTCTCACCAGTTGAAAGCTCAGCAGCCCAGTGACAGTCCTGGGAGCCCCACCTCTTGCTGATAGAGACTTGAGCACCTCGACACAAGCACTGGTAGCCCCTCCTCTCACAGCCCACACTGGGAGAGGCCTCAGTAACCCAACATCAGCACTGAGAGCTTCACCCCAGATGGTTTTTACTGGGAGAGGCTTGAACATTCCTGCACCCGCCCCAGGAGACCAACCACTTGAAGTTTTCCTCGTGAGAGGCTTCAGAGTCTTGGCACAAGCACTCGGAGCCTCACACTTTGTGGCTCCCTCCTTGGGAGGCTTGAACCATGAAATGTCGTAGAAGTACAAGAACCTCCTTTACAAGAAGTACATCTATTTTTATATGAATTGAATTCAGACTGGGTTGAATTAAAACTATGATTTGAATCAAAACTGTCTTGACATAAAAACAATTCCACATCATAGGCTATGGCAGAGAGTCTGAACATTTTCCAGGGTAAATATTGCCAGTACGTTGGATGGGGGCAATAGCCAAGGAACAGAGGCAGCCTGTAGAAGCTGGAAAAAGCAGGGAGATAGATTCTATCCTAAAACCTTGCTATAGTTTGAATGGGTCTCCCAAAGTTCATGTGTTGGAGACTTGATCATCAATGCCTCTGTTGCGATATGGGATCTAATAAGAGATGATTAGATGAGGAGGGCTCTGCCCTCATGAGTGAATTAACGTCACTATCATGGGAGTGGGTTAGTTTTCATGAGAGAGGTTCGAAAATGAGAGAGGTTAGTAATAAAAGTGAGTTTGGTCCCCTCTTGCTGCCTTGCTCTTTCACATTGTCTTGTTATTCTGCCTTCTGCCATGGGATGATGTGGCACAAAGGCCCTTGCCAATTGCCAGTGCCGTACTTTTGAAATTTCCAGCCTCCAGAATCATCATGAGCCAAATAAACTTCTTTTATTTATATATTACCCAGCCAATGGTATTCTGTTACAGCAACACAAAACAGACTAAGACAAGCCTCATTAAAAAAATGCAGCCCTGCTTACACTTTGATTTTAACCAGTGATACCCATTTCTGGAGGACTTCCAACCTCCAGAACTATAGGATAAATTTTGTTTTTTTTTTTGTTTTTGTTTTTTGTTTTTTGGCTTTTGTCTTTTTCCGTGTCCAGCAACGGATCGCAACCCTCAGTGTTGCCCCTGTACTGGACCGGGGACCGGCAACGGGACTGCAACCCCCGGCGTTGCTCCCGCGCCTGGCTCAGCCAGTGAGCGGGAACCGGTCTGTATGTGGGATCCGAACCCTCGGGCGGGAGCGCCGCCACGCTTCCCAAGCAGCGCACTATCCAGTGTGCCACTGGGCCGGCCCCAGGATAAATTTTGTTTTAAGACACTAAGCTTGTAGTAATTTGTTACAGACATAATAGGAAACTAATATAGTTGTACCTTTGTATCTCTGGGTGATTGGTTCCAGGACCCTCCACTCCACTATCAACAGATACCAAAAAATGGCATAGTGTTTGCATATAACGTACACACATTATTTGGGGATGCTCAAGTCTCTCATATAAAACGGCCTGATATTTGCATACAACCTACGTACATCCTCCCACATATTTTAAATCATCTCTAGATTACTTATAATACCTAATACAATGCATACAAATAACTTTATTTTTGTGGATTCAATGTAGTACCCTGTGCTTGGAAAATTAAAATTTAGATTTTTGTAACATTGTGATTTATTTTTTCCTTTTTATTTTTATCATCAGTTGGTTGAATCCACAGAGGCAGAACCCACAGATACAGAGGGTCAACTGTACTGTATTCTTGAGGACCTGTGATACAATCCTTTCCTTTCATTTGGATTTCTAAACTAAAATTTGGATTT
>NW_007729048.1:176043-177748 GCF_000696425.1 Galeopterus variegatus | reverse complement strand
TTTTTTTTTTGTGAGTGTTTAAATAATAGTACATATTTTTCTCTCAAAGTTACCTTTTGATCTTTTACTCACAAAAATTCTTCAGATTACTTTATAATATTACTTGATTTCTCTGGTGGACTTTTATGTTGTTGCTATAGAGGACACTCATAAATAAACCAAACTCTTTGGTTCTTTATCTTCTCACATTCAATAATATGTGCTTATTCCCTTTCTTCTTGGACTTCGAGTTGCCCATAGCAAGATGGCCCTTGCACTTACACTGAGATTTATTGTTTAAGTTAATGTATATCCTCAAAATGAATAAAAGTGTACATAGTGATATAAATTTATGGAACTTATTTTTTTCTAAAATGTCACAAACTATAATTGCGTAATATAATTATAAAAATTGTAGCACTCCACAGCAACCCTTAATAAATTAGTTCATTGTTCAATTATGGTATTAGTAAGGAGACTACAAATGTCATGTATGAAGAGAAAAATATAAAGATGTTTATATGACAGTTCTAAAGAAAGAGGGAAAGCTTCCTAAGAATGTTTTTAACCCAGGGAAATTAAAATTAGAAGGCTTGATCAAAGCCATATCATTCTCCATTGGAAAAATGATTTGTTGCATTGTCACTGAAGAGAAGCCTGGAGGTAGTCACCCTCAGCTAATTGTTTGTGCTGTGTTTAATAAGGTTGGTGCCTAATGGACTTCATCACAGGAAAGTCTTTATTGCCTAAGAGACCTTGACATCAGGAACATTATTGGAAGGGTTTCTGTCTACACATGTATCCAGCTATTTGCCTGCCCAAAGTTAACATAAGATTTTTTCAAAAGGTTGATTTGCTCAGCCATCACTTTGATTCCCTGTCTCCTGTCACCTTTTGCAGTAATCACATAATAGTTTTTGTTGTTGTTTTTTAAGCAACCTGGATTAAGAAAATGGTTTTTCACTTGTACTAAGAGGTGTTTTTCATTAGGCAACCTGATCAAAGTTGCTATTTTCAATTTATATGCTAATAAAGTATACTTTAGAACTTATAAACATGCATTACCCAGTGGGATTTTATTCCTGAATCCAGCATAATCTATGGCCTCTGAGGATCTCTTCAGGTTATGAGTAAGAGAAAAGTGCTTGTCAATTGATAGGTATGAAGCAATATGTGCAAGAAGAGAGAGGATTAGAGCAATAAATGATAAGTTCAAGAAAGATTAGCACAAAATGCAGATAGAACAAACATACATAATTTATTTTGAAATTAATTATTTAGGGTTTTTTAAATTAAGAATATTATACACCATATGCTTGGTATGCGTGTGTTTATCTCTTGAAAATTCTCCTACACATCTTTGTTTCCAATAAATACAATTTACTATAATGCCTAATAGACATTACTTTGATCAAATTAAGTGAGTCTTATGAGACCAGCTGTGACTACAATGTTCTTTCAGATGATACCTGATTATGATCTCTGCTCTGGGTAGTTAACCTAAAGAATTCCTTAAGTATAGAAGATAGTGTTTGTTTTTATGTGACTGCTCTTCTCAGAAAAATCTGATGGGCCTGATATGAGAATTGATTCAAGAAAAACCAATATATAGGTAGATAAGTTCTGTATAAAGAGGCTTCAAATTAGTATTCTACCCAAATAGGCATAATGTAGTTAGCTGACTGAATCATATTTTTTCTCAGAAATTTTACTTCACAATACAAAA
>NW_007729048.1:165485-174736 GCF_000696425.1 Galeopterus variegatus | reverse complement strand
CACTGCCAGCTTCTATGATAATTTACAGAGGTATATGAAATAAGTGTATGTTTGAGTGCATGTTTGTATAAGTTATACTGAGTGTTACGAGCAATACTAGTGATTTTTAAAGTTTAGATAATTTATATTAAAATATTTTCAAAGCATTCCTCTAGTAGACATTCTTATAATTCAGTGGTATTCAATTTTCCTCTTCATCTGGGCAAAGAAGTAAATTACACTTACTTATCTCCTTGAAGAGAGATCAGACCATATGACTTCCTGGAGTCAATGACATTTGAGCAGAAATTGCACATATCAGTTCTAGATGAAAATATTTAAAGATCAACTCTTCAACTTCTTTTTCTTCTACTACTGCATGTATATGGTGATATGTTGACATGTAGGTAAGATATACTATACATGAAAAAGAGCTGCACTGCATAGTTGCCCAGAACAGTGGTAGGCTGCATAAACAAGAAATAAATCTGTGTTGTTTTAAACTACTGAGATTTTGGTATAGTTTGAAATTATAACATAACCTGATTTATCCTGATGCAGCCCCCCAAAAGGGAAACGATTACAAAATTTTGTGGGTATTAAAGATAGAGGACTTTAATAGGTCTAGGTAATCTCAAAAATGTTTCCATACTTTAGGGAGAAAATTCAAAAGATGCAGACTCATGTTTTCTTTTCTTAATCAGAGAAAAATTATTAATAACATTATTTTATAGGTAATGATAATTATTTATTAACTAATCTTCCACAACAATTTGTAAAAAATCTGATTTTTAATCAAGTAGATTTTTTTTTCTAACTGATATTTATGATATTATAAATAAATGTATACTATTTCTTAAAGAACATTAAAGGATTAATTTACAGTTTCAACAAATCAAATGTGCAAAAAATTTCCTTTCCCTACTCTGTCATTTAACAATTTACTCAATATGAACTTCTAATATACTTAGCTAGAAATGTTCAATAACAAATTTCTGTTTCATGTCAAATTATTTTCAAATATTTTGGATGGTCTTAAGGTATCTTCTTTTTCTCTCCTCTTGCATCTATTTCTGGCCAAAACAAAAGGAAAAATATAACTGATTTATCTATTTCTGAAATTTACTTGCAATGATCAAATCTGGTTACAAAGAAAATGTGGAGCAGTTTCACATTTCCATTGATGAATAACTTGTTCACAGAAAAACATGTAAGTGTCTGTATTAGTCAGGTTTCTGTTGTTTATAACAGAATACTTGAAACTGGGTAATTTATAGGAAATGCAATTTATTTCTTACAGTTTTGGAGGCTGGGAAGTCCAAGGTCCAGGGAACATATCTGGTGAGGGTCCTATTCTTGGTGGGGCCTCTCTACAGAGTCCCATGGTGATGCAGGCTATCACATGGTGAGGGCTGAGCAAGAGCACGCTAATGCACTTAAATTCTCTTCTTTTAAAGCCACTAGTGCCACTTCCATGATAACTCACTTATCCATTAGCCTATTAATCTGTGAATGGATTAACACATTCATGAGGGAAGACCCTTCATGATCTGATCATCTCCTAAAGCCCCTACCTTTCAAATATCATACTGGGGATTAATTCCCAACATGAGCTTTGGAGGGGACAAACATTCAAACCATAGGAGTATATATGAGGATACTTCAAAAAGTTCACAGAAAAAATAGGATGAAAAGATAATACAATCTTTCCATGAACTTTTTGGAGTATGCTTGTATATGTAACCATGTGACTTTGACAAATGACATGAAAGCAGACATGAAGAGCCACTTTGAGGTAGAAGCCTTAAGAGACAGTGGCATGGAATGGAGAGGATGCAGAGCAGACCCCCAACTGATCTTTAATGCAAACAAGAAATAAACCCTATTTGCTTTAAGCAATTACATGTAATGTGAGCAAAAATAAACCCTTGTTGTTTGAATCCTTTGTAATTTTGGAGTTATTTCTTACCACAACCTTATATAGCCTTCTGAACTACATTAACTTTGCTTTATATCTGTTGGGAAATGCCTCTTTATGTGTTTTGCACACTTAGGGGGAAAAGTAGGTCTTTTTATAACTGATTTGTTTTAAGTGTTTGTTTATTTTTCTCATAAATGTTATAATATTAATCTATTTTTTTCTAACCCTTAATTTTGTTTTATAATACTTAGCTTTTTAATTGGAAGAATATCATATTGTTTTAAATGTTATTTTGAATAGTTAAATGTTTCATTTTATTTATAATTTTTTGGTATATGTCATGAGATTGCTATGTAATTTTGATTTTTAAAAAATTACAAGCAACAAGGACATCATCAGGATGGTGGAATATATGGTCCCCAGAGTAGCTCTCCTGCACCACAGGTCAATTTACAATTGTTAAAAAATAAGGACTGTGAACCTGGACCACTGGAGATTCAGGGAAGAGGAGGAGAGACCCATGGAGTTCATGAAGGCAAAAGCCATGATGAGAGAGAGTAGGGATTGCTCTGACCATTTTGAGTCCCAGCTGCTTCAGGGCTACACTGGTGAGAGGCGGAAAGAAGCTGAAGCATACAGAACAGGAGCCAGAAAAGCCACAGCTGAATTCTTTGCATGAAATTGCTTGGAATCTGCATGGGAGAAGAGGGCCTCAGAGTATATCATACCAGTCCCCAGGCCAGTGAGACTATCGGCAGGATTCCTATGGACCTATATAAGAGTGAGGAGCCAGAGCCAATAGGAGGAAGGAGGCCCCCAGAGGCTGGTAAAGCATTGTTAGGGACCTGCACACAACCTACTCACAGGAAGCACTGGGAGCGTGGGGGGAGACTAGCCCACTAGGAGAACATCGGGGTGCAGTGTTGGCCATGATCTGCCTTCCAATTGGCACAGACCCTCTCAGTGGAGACCGGGCAGGGTGATAGAACTGCAGGTGACACAGTTTTCTGGAAAGACTCAGTCCTAAGTCAGACTTTCCAGACAACCTAGGTGTGTCTGACCTCACAAGACCTGGAAGTGATTAAAACACCAACAATTATATCTGATCTGCATAAAAAGTCTTCCCGAGAGAATCAGCAGCAAAGAAACAATTTAGCTAAAGCACAGAGCTCAAGTGCTGGTCCCAACTTGAATTCCCAACAGGAATTTCTCCCAACTTGTGAATTAACCAAAGGATAACAAATTAGTTCCAGTGAAGAGATTAAGTGGTGGTGGTAGCTAATAATTCATCACAGAACTGAAAAGAACAACAACAACAAAAAAACACAGACCAGAGACAAGACTCTGATATTAACCAATAAAGGTCTAAAACCATCAAAGAACACCTGGAGAACTGAGAAGAGATAGTAGCCTCCTTACATGCCCAGACATCAATAAAAAGAAACAAAGACCAAGAAAGTACAGAGAAATATGACACCAACAAAGGAAAAAAACAAAGCACCAGCAATGGACCCAGTGGAACAGTGGGTTCATGAAATGTTTGACAGAGTATTCAGAATAATTATTTTAAGGATGTTTAGAGAATCACAAGATAATACAGATAAAAAATTAAATGATATCTGAAAAACAATTTAGGAGCAGAACAGGAAGCTTGACAAAGAAATAGAATCAATTAAAAAATAAAATTTTAGAAATAGAGAATATATTATCTGAACAGAAAAACTTGCCACAAATCTCCAAGAGCAGACTAAATCA
Organism: Galeopterus variegatus; assembly: GCF_000696425.1. Lineage (NCBI taxonomy): Eukaryota > Metazoa > Chordata > Mammalia > Dermoptera > Cynocephalidae > Galeopterus > Galeopterus variegatus. The sequence goes on along the minus strand of NW_007729048.1, from coordinate 171,081 downwards.
GAGAAAATTATCAGTGAATTCAAAGATAGAACATATGAAATAATCAAGTCAGAGGAGCAAAAAGAAAAATAATAAGAAAAAATGAAACATAAACACAGCAAATACTTCCCTCAAGTGAAATAACCTCTGCATAATTGGCATATCCAAAAGAAATGAAAAAGAAAGAGACCTAGAAAGCATATTCAAGGAAATAATGACTGAAAATTTCCCAAGTATGGAGAAATATGATCGTGTTCAGGTACAGGAAGGATAGATGGCACTGATCAAATTCAGTCCAAAGAGGAACACTTCAAGACATATCATAATCAAAGATGAAGAAAGAATACTAAAAGCAGCTTTGGAAAAACACTGACATTCAATGGAGTTCCAATATGTCTCTAAGCAGATTTCTCAGTAGAAACCCTATGGCCCCAAAGAGAATAAGATGATATATTAAAAAGACTGAAGGAAAAAGACTGTGAGCCAAGAATTCTGTATCCAGCAAAACTAATGTTCAAATACTGAAGGAGAAATAAAACTTTTCCTAGGAAAAAGCTAAGACAAGAAAAAGCTTAGACAATTCAACAACACTATCCCAGCCTTACAAAAAATGTTAAAGCGTGTTCTTCTATCTGAAAGATGATGATGCTAAGGAGCAGCAAGAAAACATTTGAAGGTGTATATCTCATTAGTAAAGTAAATTCACAGACAACCTCAGGATACTCCAATGTCATAAGGAAGAGGAAGATGCTTCCAAACTCATTCTACAAGGCCAACATTAATCTAATTACAAAAGGGGAAAAAGATACAACCAATCTTCATTAATATGAAGATTTAAAGACAGATCTAACCAGACAGTAATGTATGCAACAGCCATATAAGAGAGAGGCAGTATTAAAAGTTGTAACTAGAAGCAACAAAATGTCAAAAAGTGGGGGAAATGATGCCAAACCAAGAGTAGGTTTTCTTCATTTTTATCTGCGATATCGAAGTTAAGTTGTTATTAGTTAAAATAATCTGTTATATCTATAACATGTTTTTTTGTAAGCCTTATGGTAATCATACCACAAAAGCTCATGAGACATACTGAGAATAAGTAAGAAATCAAAATATACTGCTAGAGAAAAACACTCAAGTGCAAAGACAGTAATACCTAAAAAAAAAAAAAAGAAAGAAAGAAAGGATCAACAAAACAACTACAAAAAAGTAACATACAGCAGTAACAAGTCCCTATATATTAATAATATCTTTAATTGTAAATGTATTAAACGCCCCAATTAAATGACACAGAGTGGCTCAATGAAACAAGAATCAACAATATACTGCCTACAGGAAACTCACTTCACCTGTAAAGAAACACACCACCTGAAAGTAAAGAGATGGAAAATGTATTTCATGAAATGAAAACCAAAAAGAGCAGAAATAGCTATACTTATTTTAGGTAAAGTAGACTTCAAGCCAAGGAATGCTAAAAAAAAAAAAAAAAAAAGTAAGGAAGGTTATTATATAATGAAAAAGGGATCAATTCAACAAGAGAATATAACAATTCTAAATATATACACACCCAACGCTGGAGTACCCAGTTATGTAAAGCAATTACTGTTAGACCTAATGGGAGAAATAGATTCCAACACAATAATAGTTGGGGACTGTAACACCCCACCTTCAGCAAATGGCAGATCATCAAGACAGAAAATTAACCAGAAAACATCAGAATTAATATGTTCTCTAGGCTTATTGGAACTGACATTCATATTTAGAACATTTCATCAGTAGCTGCAGAATATACACTCTTCTCAGCAGTACAGAAAACATTCTCTACAATAGACCGTATGCTAGGTCACAAAGCAAGTCTCCACAAATTTAAAAACTTGAAATCATATCAACTGCCTTGTTCAGCCACAATGTAATAAAACTATAAATCAACAACAAAAGAAACATTAGAAACCATACAAATACATGGAAATTAAACAACACAATTCTAAACAATATATGAGTCAAAGAAGAAATGAAAAAGGAAGTTAAAAAATTCCTGAAGACAAATGAACATGAAAACATAGCATACCAGAACTTATGGGATGCAGCAAAAGTAGTTCTAAGACAGAAGTTTACAGCAATAATGCTTACATAAAAAAAAGAAAGACTTCATATAAACAACCTAACATTACAACTCAAGTAACTAGAAAACAAGAAAAAAACAACCTCCAAATCAGTGAAAGGACAGTAATAAAAGAGATCAGAGCAAAAGTAAATGAATTACAGATTTAAAAATAATGCAAAAGATTGATGAAACAAAGTGTTGGTCTTTAGAAAAGATAGACAAAATTTATAAACCTTTAGCTAGTCTAACCAAAAAAAAAAAAAAAAAAAAACAGAGAAGACTCAAATAAAATTGGAAATGAAGAAGACATTACACCTAATACTACAGAAATACAAAGGATCATATGAGACTACTATGAACAGCCATATGTGAACAATCTGTAAAACACAGAAGAAATGGATGAATTCCTGGACACAAACAACTTACCAAGGTTGAATCATAAAGAACTAGAAAACCTAAACAGTCCAATAATGAGTAATGAGATTGAAGCAGTAATAAAGTCTCTCAACAAAGAAAAACCCAGGACCAGTTGGCTTTGCTGCTGAATTCTATCAAACATTTAAAGAAGTGTTAATACTAGTTCTTCTCAAAGTCTTCTGACAAACTGAAGAGGAAGATGCTTCCAAACTCATTCTACAAGGCCAACATTAATCTAATTACAAAAGGGGAAAAAGATACAACCAAAAAATATCAAGGCCCCCAACAAAATACTGGCAAATAGGATGCAACAACATGTCAAAAAGATTATATAAAACATGATCAAGTGATCATCTCAGGGACACAAGGGTGTTTCAATATAGGCAAGTCAATAAATGTGATACACTATATCAACAGAATAAAGAAAAAAAATGATGATTTTGATAGATGCAGAAAAAGCACTTGATAAAATCCAACACCGTTTCATGATAAAAATGCTCAATACATTACATATAGAAGGAATGTACCTCTGGGCCAGCTCCGTGGCTCACTCAGGAGAGTGTGGTGCTGGGAACACCGAGGTCGTGGGTTCGGATCCTCTATAGGGATGGCCAGTGCCCTCACTGGCTGAGTGTGGTGCAGACCACACCATGCCAAGGGTTGCGATCCCCTTACCAGTAAAAAAAAAAAAAAAAAAAAAAAAAGAAGGACTGTACCTCAACGTGATAAAGTCCATATATGACAAATTTCCCACTAATATCACACTGAATGGACAAAAATTGGAGGCTTTTCCTCTGAGATCTGGACCATGACAAGAATGCCTGTTTTCTTTCTCTTATTTCTTAGGACTGGAAGTTCTAGCCAGCTAAATAGGGCAAAAGAGAGCAATAAAGGGCATCTATATCAGAAAGGAGGAAGTCAAACTATCCCTAGAGATGACATGATCATATACATAGAAAATCCTAAAGACTCCACCACAAATTTACTAGAACTAATAAATAAATTCAGTATAATGCCAACATATGAAAATCAATAGCCTTCCTATATGCCGATAACAGAATTGCTAAAGAAGAAACTGAGAAACTAAGCCCATTCACAATAGCTACCTAAAAAATAAAATACATGGAAATAAATTTAACCAAGGTTATGAAAGACCCTTACAACAAAAACTATAAAACATCGATGAAGAAAATTGTAAAGGACACAACTAAATGGAAACATATCCCATGTTCATGGTTTGGAAGAATTAACATCATCAAAATTTCCAGATTACCCAAAGCAATCTACACACTCAATTTAATCCCTATCAAAAGACTGATGACAGTCTTCACAGAAATAGAAAAAAATGATCTTAAAATTTGTATGGAAACACAAAAGATCCCAGATGGCTAAAGCAATTTTGAACAAAACTAACAAAGTTGGAGGCACACTTCCTGACTTCAGAATATACTACATAGCTATAGTAAACAAAACATAAAACTGCCATAAAAAGAGATAAATAGACCAATGGAACAGAATAGAGAGCCCAGAAATGAATCCCTACATTTATAGTCCATGTTTTGTTGACAATACTGCCAAGAATATACAGTGGGACAAGGACAGCCTCTTCAATAAATGGTTCTGGGAAAACTGGATACCTACATGTGGACGATTGAAACTAGATGCTTATCTATCACTTTACATAAAAAGGAACTCAAAATGGAAGAAAGACCTAGACTTAAGACCTGAAACTATGAAATTACTAGAAGAAAACATAGGGGAAATGCTACACAAAATGGGAATGGGCAGACCTTTTTTGAGTGAGTCTTTTTTGAGTGTGGTAAATAGTATGGAGTTCCTCATAAATCTAATAATAGACCTATCTTAAGACCCAGCAATCCCACTGCTGGACATATACCCAAAGAATTTGAAATCAATATACCAAAAAGACACCTGCACTCCCATGTTCAAAGCAATGCTATTCACAATAGCAAAGAGATGGAATCAACCTAAATGCCCATCAATGGAAGGATTAAAAAACTGTGGTGTATATATGTGTGTGTGTGTGTGTGTGTGTGTGTGTGTGTGTGTGTGTGTATACATACATACTTACGGTGGAATACTATTTAGCTATAAAAATAAATGATAGCCTATTATTTGCAGCAACCTGGATAGAACTGAAAACTGGAGCTGAGCCCAGAAGACCTGAGCAGTGGTGCAGTCTGCCCCTCCCCTCTTGGACGTGGAGGGAGATGGCAGCTACCCGTGGCATACCCCACTGAGAGGTAAGTCACGTGGCTTATTCTACAGCCACAGATACTAGAGTAGAACCCAAGGTAGCATAATAGCCACTACCACCCCTACTCTCAAGCAAGGACCATAAACCACCACAGTATCAGCCAGGGGCACTCTACAGGTAACCTATGTCTCACCCGACTACACTGATAGAAGAAGAGTCATCAGTAAAGCCTTCAAACAGAGGAAGAAATCTTGATCCTCATAGCCAACCTCAATGTAAGAGAAGTAAACCTTCCACCAAATGACCAAATGTCAGTGAAAAAATACTGCAACTACAAATATACAGGAAGATATGACACCAATGAAGGAGTACATTAGTTCTCAAATTTCAGACTCCATGAAAGAGGGAATCCTTGAAATGTCTGAGAAAGAATTCAGAGCAATGATCTTAAGAAAACTTGAAGAAATAAAAGAATACTCAATTAGAGAACACAATGAAACAAGAAAAAAATATCCAGAATGTGAAGGTGGAAATCAACAAAGAGAATAATACCCGAAAAAAGAGTATAGCAGAACTCCTAGCAATGAAAGATTCACTCAATTAAAAAACAAAACAAAACAGAGAGCTTGAGCAGCAGGGTAGAGCAATCAGATGAAAGAATTTCAGATCTCAAAGATGTTTTTTTCAAAATAATCTAGGCAGACAAAGAAAAGGAAAAAATAATTAAAAATAATGAGGAAAATCTAAGAAAGATAGCAGACAACCTCAAGTGCTCTAATATCCAAATTGTGTGAGGAGAAAAGAAAAGGTATTGAAAACATATTCAAGGAAATAGTAACAGAAAACTTCCCAAGTGTAGGGAGAGATACAGACCTTCAGAT
>NW_007729048.1:160041-164699 GCF_000696425.1 Galeopterus variegatus | reverse complement strand
GAATCTGAATAATGGTGACCACTATCACAAATACACAAGAAAGATCAAAATCCACTGTTAAAACAAAACTGCCAACTAGAAAGAGAAAGAAGCTAAATAATCCCACATTAAATATTGAAATAACATTGAAGAATAGAAATAAATGGGGAAGCAATGATCAAAAGATACTTAAATCATCTTAATGAAAAGCAATTAAAAGACAAGAATTAAACAATACTTGTCAATAACTACACTAAATGTGAATGGATTAGCTCTCCTTTCAAAAGATACAGACTGACTGATTGGATTAAAAAGCACAAGTATATGCTGTCTCCAAGAGACTCACCTCACCTGTAGAGACACACACAGACTAAAAATGAAAGGATGGAAAAAGATATATCATGCAAATGGAAAACAAAAACAAGCAGGAGTAACTATTCTTATATTAAACAAAGTAGACTTTAAACCAAAAAACATAAAAAGAGACAAAGTAGGCAACTATATAATGATAAAGGGATATATCCAGCTAGAAGACATAACAATCATAAATATATATATATGCACCCAATACTGGAGCACCCAGATATATAAAGCAAACACTCTTAGACCTAAGGAAAGAAATAGGTCCTAATATATTAATACTGGGTAACCTGAACACCCCTCTCTCAGTATGGGACAGATCTTCCAGGCAATAAATCAACAAAGAGACACAGAATTTAATCTACACCTTAGACCAACAGGACCTGGCAGATATAAACAGAACACTTCACTCAACAACTAAAGAATATACTTTTTTTCTCATCAGCTCATTGAACATTCTCCAAGATATACCACATATTAGGTCACAAATCTAGTCTCAGCACTTTTTAAAAATTGAAATCATTCCAAGTATCTTTTCAGGCCATAATGGACTAAAATTGGAAATTAATAATATACAAAACTCTGGAAATTATACAAATACATGGAAACTAAATAATAGGCTCCTGAATGACCTATGGGTCCAAGAAGAAATTAAACAGGAAATCAAAAAAAAAAAAATTGAAACTAATGAAAACCTAGATACATCTTACCAAAGCCTTTGGGATACTGCAAAAGCAGTACTAAGAAGCAAATTAGTTGCAACAAATACTTAAATCAAAAGAATGGAAAGACTTCAAATAAATGACCTAACCCTATGCCTCAAAGAACTTGAAAAGCAACAACAATCCAAATCCTAAGGTAGTAGATGGAAATAAATAATTAAGATCAGAGCAGAACTAAATGAAATAGAGACCCAGAAAACAAGAAAAAATATCAAAAAAACCAAAATGTTGGTTTTTTGAGAAGATAAATAAAATAGACAAGCCATTAACTAGGTTAACAAAAAAAAAAAAAGAAAAGAAAGAAAGAAAGAAGATCCAAATAACAAAAATCAGAAATGAAATGGGAGACATTACAACTGACAACACAGAAATACAAAGAACCATCAGAGACTATTATAAACAACTCTATGACAACAAATACGAAAATGTGGAAGATATGGATAAGTTTCTAGACACATACAAACTACCAAGACTGAACCAAGAAGAGATAGAAAACCTGAACAAACCAATGACAGGCAATGAGATTGAAGCAGTAATCAGCAAACTTCCAACAAAGAAAAGTCTAGGTCCAGATGGCTTTAGAGCCAAATTCTATCAAATTTTTATTTTTAATTTTTTTTAAAAGATGACTGGTAAGGGGATCTTAAACCTTGACTTTGTGTTTTCAGCACCACACTCTCCCAAGTGAGCTAACCGGCCATTCCTATATAGGGATCCGAACCCGTGGCCTTGGTGCTATCAGCACCACACTCTTCAAAGTGAGCCACAGGCCGGCCCTAAATTCTATCAAATATTCAAAGAGGAGTTAATATAAATTCTTCTCAAATTATTCCAAAAAGTTGAAGCAGAAGCTACTCTCCCAAATGAATTCTATGAGCCCAACATTACTCTAATACCAAAACTGGATAAAGACACAACAAAAAAGAGAATTACAGGCCAATATCCTTGATGAACATAGAGGCAGAAATCCTCAACAAAATATTAGTTATCAGAATACAGCAACACCTCAAAAAAATTATACACCATGATCAAGTGGGATTCCTCACAGGGATGCAAGGATGGTTCACCATATGAAAGTTAGTAAATGTGATGCATCACATCAATGAACTCAAGGACAAAGACCATATGATTATGTCAATAGATGCTGAAAAAGCATTTTTTTTTCCTTTTTATCTTTTTTCGTGACCGATAACGGGATTGCAACCTTCAGTGTTGTGCCCGTACTGCGCTCAGCCAGTGAGCGGACCGGTCTCTATATGGGATCCGAACCCTCGGCGGTAGCGCCGCAGTGCTCCCAAGCACTGCACTCTACCGAGTGCACCACCGGGCCGGCCCTGAAAAAGCATTTGACAAAACTCAACATCCTTTCATGATAAAGACTCTCAACAAATTAGGTAGAGAAGGAAAGTATCTCAACACAATAAAAGCCATCTCTGACAAGCCCACTTTCAGTGTCATGCTGAATGAGGAAAAACTGAGGGCCTTTCCTTTAAGAACAGAACAAGACAAAGTTGCCCACTCTCACCACTTCTATTTAATATAGTGCTGGAAGGACTAGCCAGAACAATCAGGCAAGAGAAACAAATAAAGGGAATCCAGATTGGAAAAGGTGAAGTCAAACTTTCTCTATTTGCAGATGACATGATACTTTATATAGAAAAACCTAAAGACTCTATCAAAAGACTCTGAGAGCTGGTTAATAACTTCAGTAACATTGAGGGACACAAAATAAATGCGCCCAAATCAACTGCATTTACATACTCAAATAATGAACTAACAGAAAGAGAAATAAAGTAAGCCCATTTACAATTGTCATGAAAAAAATAAAATACCTAGGGATCAATTTAACCAAGGAGCTGAAAGATCTCTACAATGAGAACTACAAACCACCACTGAAAGAAATTAAAGAAGACACAAAAATATGGAAAGACTCATTCAGGCACAGAAAGAGAAATATAGCATGTTCTCACTTATTTGTAGGAGCTAAAAATAAATAAATACACAAATAGTCGGGGCGGGGGAGAAGACACAACAATTACAATTCCTTGAAGTTGATACGACAAGTGAACAGATATGAGGTTGTTGTGAGGGAGGGGGAGAAGGAGGAAGGAGAGAAGTTTTGGTAATGGGCCACAATAATCAACCACATTGTATATTGACAAAATAAAATAAAATAAAAAATAAAAAAGATATAGAAAGATATTCCATGCTCTTGGATTGGAAGAATTAACACTATGAAAATGTATATACTACCCCAAGCTATCTACAGATTCAATGCAATCCCCATCAAAATATCAATGACATTCTTCACAGAAATGACAAAAAACAATCTTAACTTTTATTTGGAACAACAAAAGACTCCAATTAGTCAAAGCAATACTGAGCAAAATAAATAAATAAATAAAATAAAGCTGGTGGCAAAACACTACATGACTTCAAATTTTCTACAAAGCTATTGTAACCAAAACAGCATGGTACTGGCATAAAAACAGACAAAGCAGTGGAACACAATTGAGAATGCAGAAATCACCCCTCAGGCATACAGCCATCTGGTATTGGACATTGGCAACAAAAATCTACGTTGGGGAAAAGACTGCCTCTTCACCAAGTGGTGCTGGCAAAATTGGATATCCATATGCAGAAGAATGAAACTAGATATGCACCTCTTACTGTATACTAAAATCAACTCAAAATGGATGAAAGACCTAAGTATAAGACCTGAAACTGTAAAATTACTAAGGGAAAATATAGGTGAAACACTTCAGGAGTTAGGTCTGGGCACAGACTTTATGTAAATGAGCCCAAAATCACAAACAGCAAAAGAAAATATAAATAAACGGGCTTATATCAAACTGAAAAGCTTCTGCGCAGCAAAGATAACAATCAACAGAGTGAAATGACAACCTGCAGATTGGGAGAAAATTTTTACTAACTATGCATCTGACAAGGGACTAATATCCATATTATACAAGGAACTCAAGCAATTACACAGTAAAAAAACAAATAGCCCAATTAAAAAATGGGCAAAAGAGTTCAATAGACATTTTTCAAAGGAAGACATACAAATGGCCAATAGGTACATGGAAAAATGCTCAACATCACTAGTCATCAGGGAAGTGCATATCAAAACTACATTGAGATACCATCTCAACCCAGTTAGACTGTCTATAATCAAAATGAAGGTGAATAACAAATGCTGACAAGGGTGTGGAGAGAAGGGAATGCTCCTACGCTGTTAGTGAGGCTGTTAAGTTTGTACAACCACTATGGAAAACAGTATGGAGGTTTCTCAAACAATTACAGATAGATCTTCCATATGATCCAGCAATCCCACTTATGGGTGTATACCCAGAGGAATCGAAATCATCATGTTGAAGGGATACCTGCACTCCCATGTTCATTGCAGCTCTCTTTACCATAGCCAAGACATAGAGCCAACCTAAATGTCCATCAATGGATGATTGGATAAGGAAAATGCGGTATATATACACCATAGAATACTACTCTGTCATAAAAAAGTATGAAATTATCCCATATGCAACAACATGGATGAGCCTGGAGAAATTTATGTTGAGTGAAATAAGCAAAGCACAGAGG
>NW_007729048.1:145389-159762 GCF_000696425.1 Galeopterus variegatus | reverse complement strand
TACAAACACAAACACAATTTGTGATAAGGTGCATGCTGCCAGTATAGATCTGACCTTCACATCTTGGGCATGAGGGGTGACAGTCAGCTTTTTATCTCATGAATATTCATAACCAATAAAAAAAAAAACTGAAAACCTTCCTATTAAATACAGAAAGTCATGCAAACAAAGACAAATACCACATGCTCTCACCCATATCTGGAATCTAAAAAGCAATGTGGTTCTTATAGAAGTAGAGAGTAGACTACTTGTTTTCAGAGGCCAGGAGGGGAGGGGCAGAAAAAAAGTGGTGACTAATGGGAACAAAACTATGCTATGCACTGTAAAGGAATCACTGGGAAGTATACACATCAACTGAAACACCCCACACCCCACAAAAAGGTATAAATAAATGTTAAAAAAAATTTTAAAAAGATTAAAACAACTACAAGCACCATTATAATTAATAAAAAATCATCACTTTATGACTTGGTTGAAGTGCCACCTCTGTCATATTCAATTATTTTTCTATGGCATTTCATTTTATTATAGAACAGGTAAAGAATGCTTAAATTATTAGAACTTTAGACATGTTTTAATTATGGAACGTGAAGTACTCCCATTATTATCCTTCTTCTTGATTTATAATTCTTATCCATTCATCTTTTCACAACTAATTCAGAATTATTATTAAGAATATTTGGCTGAGTCACAAAAAATACCATTGATGTTCTATTTGAATAAATTTTGCATTCATAAATTTGTTCGGAGGAGAACTAACACATTCATAAGATTTATTCTTTCCAGTTTGGAATTTTAACTAATTCAGAATTATTATTAAGAATATTTGGCTGAGTCACAAAAAATACCATTGATGTTCTACTTGAATAAATTTTGCATTCATAAATTTGTTCGGAGGAGAACTAACACATTCATAAGATTTATTCTTTCCAGTTTGGAATTTTAGATGGTTTCTGCTGATTCTCCAGCATTTTCCAGGCAAACATTCACAACACTATCTAATAATCAAAATTTTTTCCTCTTTTTCTATAGTTATAATTTCGATTTATTTTCTACATTTATTGTATTGATTATGTTCATAGTAATAATAAATAATAGTGACAAAAGTGTGTATTATTGCTTTGCTGTTGAGTTTATGGTAATGGGACATAGATTTTTTTACTTGTATTATGTCGGTTGTTAACATGAGAAAATATTAGTTTAGCCTCAATGTCTTATTCTTATTTTACTAGAAGTTTTACTGAAAATGGATTTTGGTTTTGCCTAAAGCTTTTTGTATTCTATTAAAAGAATCAGAAAACATTTTCTATTTTATTTTTAGTGTAATTAATTATATAAGCATATTTGTATTTATTCATCCTAGCTCTCCTTAAACACACCCTTTATCACTGTAACTTTTTGTTTTTTCCTTTTTGTTAACTTTTCTTTCTTTTCCACCTCTTTTGTCACTTTCATTTTTTTCTTCTTTTTTCTTTTTGTTTTACTATCCTACAAGTTTTGTTTTACTATCCTACAAGTTCAATTTACTACCATTTCATTCAGGACTGTTGTATCAGCATTTATATAAGTTAAGTTCTAATCTGGAAAATAGAAAAGATACTAGATATTATAAAAAAAGATAATCTTATGTAGGCATCAGTAATTCAGGCAGTAGAGAACATAAAAAAAGAGGAAAAAAGCCAGAGATAGCAATTAAAGCAGCTATCATCCCCAGGACAGGACAAGCTAATGGGAGACATGGGTGTTGTCAGGACATAGAATATAGTAGGTCAGGTCTCCCAGAGCTGGTTCCTGGACTTATTGGAGAAGGCCCCCTGAAGAGTTGAAACTCTGAGAAGGGGGCATCTGCTATCTGGTCTTGGTACTTCTGAAGAGGAACAATTGAAACCAGTTCTGGTATGCTGGGAAGAAAAATAAAATAAAAACACTGTGTTTTGAATTAACTATTTCTGCTGGGGTGAAAAACTGTTGTGGTGATGATGTTGACAGAGACAGAAAGCAAAACAACTTGAAGCACGCTCATTCTCCCTCCTGTCTTCACTTCCCTTTGATGTCTTTTATTGTGGAAACCTGATAAGCAGGAGCTGGCAAAGGAGAAATGTAATTTGTAGAGGCTCAGCTCCAACAAGGCAAAAGTGTATAGAAAGGTGGCTTTGGAGCTGAGAAACAATAGCTTAATAAATGACCCAGTGGAGCTAGTTTCTAATTTTCCCTTTCAAGTATTGTTAGTATAGTATCATAGATGCCCTAGGTTTGTAAAATGAAAATGTAATTGTTTTCATATTTTCTTTGCTCTGGAATGGTTTATATAACATGAGGATTTTCTGCCCATTGAAAATATAAATGCAATATGAATCAACTCTCTGGGATCAGGGCCATTTTGGAGGAAATTTTGGATGATTTATTTAATGTTAGCCATGGTTACTAGCATGTATGCATTTTCTACTTTTGCTTAATTCTTGGCCACTTTCTGACACATTCTGCAAAGCTTTTGCTGCTCTCACTTGTGTTAGTTCTAGTTTGGCAAAACATTCTAGTATAGTATTAATCCCTGAAATTATGAGACAGGGTGAAGATTTAGAATTTAGGGGTGTTTTATAATGCAATAATACATATACAGATAACTTAAACATATACCAACTTACTCATACATTCACACAAATAATCACATTTGAATAATATAATCTTAATATAATTACTTTTCTCAAATATATATGTAATTTTAGGATAGACTTAATGTAGTACTAGAATTATGTAGATGTGACTGATCACTAAATCATAGATTGGTTAAATATGGTTGCTTTATATGGGTCTCTCTCTAGTAAGTGCTTAAAAATCTTGCTTAAGTCTATGTGTTAAAACTTGAGGCCCAATATTAACGTACATTTGAGGTCAACAAAGCCTGGTTAGACTTTGTTTAGTTAGTGTCATTTATTACCGGACTTGAATAGGGGCTATTACTGAGATAAAAGGAACATGAGAGCACTTTTGAAGGGAATTAGTGTCCTTTCTCCATCTCATAGAACTTTAATTCTCTGTGTCCCCTCTGGGGCAATTTCTGTAACCGATTGTTTGGGTCATCTTGTCTAAAGATTCCAGGCCAAGCTGTCTTTGAAGAAATTTCTCTTTCCTTTTTAGTTAGTTTCTCTTTCCTTTTTAGTTAGCTTCTTTTTTTCAAGTTTTCGAATCTTGGTTTAACAATGGTATTAATTTTTAAATGTCTTTGAAGAAATTTCTCTTTCCTTTTTAGTTAGTTTCTCTTTCCTTTTTAGTTAGCTTCCTTTTTTCAAGTTTTCGAATCTTGGTTTAACAATGGTATTAATTTTTAAGTTTTAAATATGAGGCTAATGCTAGTGTTATTAAACATTCTAGTGTTTTGAAACTGATGCATGTGAGTCCACTTAGGTTCAGGTGCATTTTCAATGCATTACAGGAAGTGAAAATGTTAAACTCTTTCCAGAAAAGTGTGAAAATGTATTCATGCATTATCTTCTTCTTTCCAAACACTTCCTGGCTTACAATAAAAAAATATGTTTTAAAAGATTTTTTTTTCATGATAAATAGCAACCTAAAATTAAAATATCAAATTTATGTAGAGATATAAAATATGCCTTTTAGGGAGATAAATAGGGAAATATGAAAAGAAGTCCTTTTACATGTGATTTTCTTAATATTTATGAAAGTGGAAAAAAAAAACATTAGCTTTTAAGCCATTAAGTGTCAAAAGAGGAAATTTTGTTTTATTGAGAGTGTGCTGAGAGGAAAATTTTTCTCTTGACCTTGCCTTTTATAGTCATTGTTTCTCGGGATCTGAGAGCATTTTCCCTGATCTACCAACAGAATTATTCTTTTCTTCTGTCTTTACTAGTAGAGTTCCTATTGAGAGTGTGCTGAGAGGAAAATTTTTCTCTTGACCTTGCCTTTTATAGTCATTGTTTCTTGGGATCTGAGAGCATTTTCCCTGATCTACCAACAGAATTATTCTTTTCTTCTGTCTTTACTAGTAAGAGTTCCAAAAACATGACTAACTACAAAGCAAATCTCCCAATGCACGTGTCAAAACAATGTGATACATGCCAGAGTGCAATACTGGAAACAAAGCTCTGGTGATGTTTCTAAAGCAACACTTAATTAAGTTGTTGTTCATGCAGTAAATACAACCTCAGACTCTTGGGTCCAGCATTCTGAACTAAGGGACAACACAGCTTCACAGACTCTAATAACAGGACATATTTCAGAAACAGCAAAAATATTCCTCCAAAAGAGAAAACACACATTTTAGTATATTACCTGATTAAACACTAGTTTTATAAACCCATTTTATTTTAGAGGCAGGAATAGCAAATGGGAAAATATTGTGATAGTTTGTAGAGCTATTAAACTTAGCAAAATAATAATATGGAGGAAGAATCTCACTTTTAGTTTAAAAGATTAAGGAAAAGTTGTGTTAGAATTGTAATTAGGATGGAATAATCTTATTTCTTCTTTTTAAATCAAGTTTAGTCTTTTATACTGATAGGATGATACCAGATTATACACAGGTAAAGCATATATAGGGGTAATAAAATACTGGTACCAAATGGCTAAAAGAATAAACTATACTGTTTTTATAGTGCGAATGGCTTTATAGTGTGAATGGCCTGCTGACATTTTGTATGGATAAATTTCTAGACACCTATACACTATCAATACAGAACTAAGAAGAAATAGAAAACCTGAACAGACCATTTAACAAGGAATGAGATTGAAGCAATAATCAATCAGCGGTCTCCCAATCAAGAAAAGCATAGGACCAGATGGATTTATGGCTGGATTCCACCAAATCTTTAAAGAGGGATTCATACCAATTTTTTTCAAAACTATTTCAGAAAATTGAAACAGAGAGTATTCTCCCAAACTCATTCTATGAGGCCAGCATCACCCTAATACCAAAACCAGACAAAGTTACAGGAAAAATAGAAAGCTATCACTCATTTTAAACCATATTTTGCTAGTTTGTCTAAAATTAAGACAACAGAAATTCAAGGTCCACGATGTTACATACATGAGAGAAATTTTGCCTGAGTAATAAATGTCATATATGTTAATTAAAAGAAATAATCAATTTATGAGCAAGTATAAAATTCAAGAACATTTATCTTTATAATCTGTCTTATATCATATTAATCATTCAGTAATTAGACACATGAGTTTTATTATAGAAGTAACACTTGTCCAAAACAAACATTCTGATGAAATATTACAATAGTTATCTCTAGGCCCATAGTGAATAAGTAATTGCTTATATGCATAAATTCTGATTTTAACTTTATAGAGTATTTCCTCCTTAAGTTGTAGAAAAGTGTTTCAGAAGTTGAGTTAATGATACAGCAAATATGCCAGGTAACAACAATGTTACGAAAATACAAATTTGGCTAATGTATTTACACAAAAGAACAGAAATGAGATTTTGCAGGGTCCGTAGTGAGGTCAGGAATATATAAGACATAGATTTAATAAAAGCCACTAACAATATAAAAGGAAAGGAATATGAAACAGTTGGGAGATCAACATAAATCAGTATGCCAGCTTGTCATCAACATTTGTCATGGACAGCTTCATTCAATTTAGAGATTTGAAAAAGCTGAAAACGACCTTTCCCAACTCTCTTACAGAAAGAGTTTGGATGCAAGTTTCCTAATTAGTTGCATACCTACGAGGCTTGGAAGGTAGAAGTGAGACAGAAGCTGCCTCCTGCTGCTGTTTCCTCTTCAAGCAAGATCATGAGAAATATGAAAGTGTTGAGGACCCACTCAACATTCTAACATCTAGTGACCACCTTCCTGGGCATTGTAAAGCCCTCTTGGCCAGTCTTGATGGCTACAGTGGCAATGACATCTTGCACTCTGGACTGAAGCTAGAGGGTGGCACTTCAGATCATTAGTAGAATGGCTTGCTGACTGTGACTCCTCCAGGCATTCCAAGGATTTGGTAAGGTTCTAAGTGTCTACATTTTAAAATTCACATCTGCTTGAAATAAGTAGGAGGGTTTCTATTTTGTGCACTGAACCTTGACAGATACAATGCTTAAAGAGTTGACTAGAGCATTAGCAATGATAAAGAATGAAGGAGAGAAAAAAAGTAACAAAGAAGGTTAAAAAGAAAAGAAGGGGGAGGAAATGGAGTTAATTATTGATTATTGATCACCTGCAATACACTGGTAGTTGTTCTTGTCATTTTCACATGCCTGAACTGCCTGAATGATAGATGTGAACTTGGAAACAGCAAAAATAACAAAACAACCAATACCCTATTGCCCACCCCCTTTATAGGTTCATGTTAGATAGCAGTTGGGGCATATATTGTACAATAGGCATCCTGTCCTTCTCAAAACACACACTTAGACACAACCAGAGCTAGTAAAACACCATTAAGAGCACATAAACTTGGAAAACATTAGAATCCCTTCCTCATATACAATTTTAAAATTCTAATAGTTAATAATGAAAACATATTCTGACTTACCCATGGTTATGTTGATACTTTTATGAAGGGTGAAATATCAGAAATTCCCTCCATCAAAGTATTATAAGGAAACACTGGTATACTCATTATAAGTCTAGAACTGCTCTCAAACTCTCACCTCCACTCCTATCTCACTCCATTCCATTGAGGACCACTTCTCCATCTCAATGTCAGCCACATTTTGAATCTATTCTTCCAGAGGTAAACCACTCTTGCTGTTGAGTTGATGTGCAGTACGACAGATGTATGGGTTGCATCTTTTTGGTTCTCTCTGTTTTCCCTATTTCTAGTTTCATTTGAGGACTAGAGTCCTATCCCACATACTTAAGATTCTATTAACCTGCCCAACTTTGTCCATTTACATTTTCTTTGGAAAATGTCTCCCTTTATACTATTCAGTCTACAAACGGAATTCTTGAACATCTGTATAGGCTAACCAAAATGGCTACTGCTGCCCATTAGCCTTTTATATGCACCCTCCTCATGGATTCTCTAATGCCACATCCTGAAGAAATATCCTGAAAACCATTTCTGTTCTCTCCTGTTATATACCACCCACTGGAAATGACTATTTGCAGAGCTAATTAGGAATGACCCAGCCATACTTCCTTCTCTGAACCCTAACACAAAATTCTCAGCTTGCTCTCCAGGCAAGCTCTTTGTCTACATCTGCTTCCTATCCTCACCCACAACCCCATCTTCTTCTTCTGTTCCAACAAGTAGATTCTTGTTCTAAAACCAAATAAAAATAATTGACACCAAATGGAAAGAGGCAAGCTATAAAATATTTATAATATTCAGGAGGCTTTCCCCAGTTATTTTATTTGATACTTATTTCATTTAGATGAAGAATCTTACCTCTTGAATGTAAGTTTCATAGGAACAGTTATTTTTTATTAACAGTTACTTTATCCCCAGCTCTCATTATTATCATTCAAAAAAGAGCACTCATATAATAGTTTTTATATAAACAAACCAAAAGGAATAAATGCATTTGATTTCACTCAAAGATAAGTATTATTGTCAGTATGCATTCAGTATAATTTACTATTTATTTGTAATTTAACTTTACCAGTTAGAGGCACACATTCAGTTTTTCCACAAGAAACATAAAGCTGTTATTTAATCCTGCAAAAATATATCATGTATGCAACTAATTGCTATCATTGATCATTTTAAATGTTCTTAGTTTAAACAAAAATAATACAGAAGAAAGTGAATTATTCTGTGTTTGTGAAAAGAAAATCTGGTCAAAATCAAGGAAACAAGAATGCTTCTAATAAAATGAGGTAATAAAATCCTGTAGCATATTTATTACCAGTGGATAATCTTTTTCTTCCTCCCAAAGCCCACATATTTCTCACTAACTAACCTTATATCTCAGCTGATAAACTATTTCCTATATACACAGGAAATGTAACCTAATTTTGAGCTTTTGCTTAAGTAACATGCAATAATGTGGTTCTGTTGCCAAAAAATATATCCCCATATTGGACGCAAATGCCTTCTGGGTTATTCATAGTTTGGATAATCCATGCTGCTGCTCTCTGATAGCTGAGAATTATCTGTAATACATTCCAGAAATGTGATAATTACTTAAAATAAAAATAAATCTTTTCTATACTTGTAAGCATAATTTTGATATTTATACTCTGGATATTTATGATATAACATCTGTCTAAAATTTCATGTGCTATTTAAGTTAACTATGATAGATTGAATAAATTAGCAGGGAAATTTTATTAAACTATAGTAACAAAAAAATAAGGATGTTTTAAAACAAAGCTCTACCTTTTATATTATACCTTTGAAAATATTACATAAAATATATTTATTAATATTTATTACTTTTTTCTCAAACACACCCCACACAGAAATCCTTTGATCTATCTGAATCGTTTAACTTACTATTTAAGTACTTTCTTACCAAATGAGCTGCATTCACCTAATATTTGCTTGCCTGATTGCAAGAAATAGCTACTCTGACATCAGATACACAGTTAATCCAGACGAAAGAAGAATGCTGAACATTTCTTTAGAGTTCCTATTTTCTGCAAATAGCTTCCTTTGTTCTACAGAGAATATCGTGGGATGATATAAAAGTTTTCCAGAAGAATATTAAGCATTTTTATGGATAAAAGAAATCAATTCCAGTGTGATTCAGCATTATATGAAGTATAAATATGTAAAACATATAGTCACTGATAGGAATCTTCATAGCTCTCTCACAGACTGATTGACACAGTTATTTTATTCACTCACTAACTCTGAAAGTATTTATTGAGTCTACTACATACCCAGATTTATGCTAGATACTACTGACTCATAAATAAATGAGTGTGACACTTCACAATGAGTTCCATGATGCAAGTGAGCAGTGGGTGCTATGGGAGCAAATATAAGGAACCTCTCACCTGGGGAACATCTGAGAGGAATTCTTCATGGTCAGTAAGATCAATCCACTCCTGATTCTCTTGGTCTTCCAATATATTTTCAGAGTTGCCAAAGTTATTCTTCCTAAAAATGAATCTCATGTTGGTTTTCAAATTAAAATCTCTTCTACTCTTTCCTGTCAAAATCTAAGTTTCTTAAAAAATCTAAGCTTCTTTCATGGTTCCTAAGACTCTTTGTGATTTGCTTCTGCCCACATCTACAGACTGAGCATTAAATAGTCCTTAAATCGCTCTACACCATAAAGCCAAACAACACGAATTATAATTCCCCCAATTCACCCTTTGATTATTCTTCTATCAGAAATGCATTCATTCAACTTGCTTAATCTTATTCATGTTTTTATACTCACGTTAGGTTTCAGCTAATGAGGAAAACTTTTCCAGATTTGTCGGGCTGCTTAGACGACCCTCCATGGTACTTCCATATCATCTGGCACTTTCTCTTGAATATTTTTATCGTGCTGTACCATAAAAGCCTCTCTGCAAAACTGGATTGGGAAATAATGAATACAGAGACAGATTTATTATTTCTATTTCCCAGGTTAGCACAAGTATGACACCCAGTAAGAAATCATTGAAAATCTACTAAATGAATTAAACAATAATTGATTGTGGAACATCACTGAATTACATTTCTGTATTTTTCAAGAGAAATTCACCCCAAGAAGGCAAAAATGGAAATGTGTAAATCCTTGGTATTATCACTGTAAGGAAAACCTTTTCACTTTCTAAATTATGTCCCCACCTGAAGTCTTGTTCCCAGTAAATTCAAACTCACATTGTATTAGGAGATCCTTTTATTGGACACTTTTAATATTTGGGTTGGCATCGGACTATCTTAGTATAATATGTTCACACATGTATGTGTTATGTGTCCACAATTTCTATGTAGTTTTTTTCATCCAATATATAATACAGTGCCTGAAATATAATATTTTCTTAATTTTTTTTTCATTTATCTATTGAGTAAGTATATATTTAAGAGCCCCCATCAAGTGTGGAAGATAAAATGTTAAATAAACAGTAACATAGTGTTTGCCATATTACAAACCGAGATAAGCAAGCAGAAGGAAAGAATACAATCCTAGAGGTTCATATAATACAGGCAGTTGACCCAAACTGGGAAATTAGGTAAGGTTTTCCTGAGGATGTAAGCTTGAGAAAAATATAAATGATGAACTGGAATTAGCTCGGTGAACGTGTGCAGAGGAGATGGCATTCCAAACTGAAAAACAAGAATATGTAAAGAACCAGTGGTGAGAAGCATGACATGATCAAAGAATGAAAAGTGTTACAATATGCTTGGATCTTAAAGAGGAAGTGGTGTGTAGTGTGAGATCAGAGAGAAGAGGGGGTCAAGTAGGAGTCGAACCATTGAGCCCTCTGTGCCACAGGAAAGATTTGAGTATTTCTTCCCAGAAGCATTGAAAAGCAATTAGTGAGTTTTAAACAGGAGACAACATCATATTTTCTCTTATAAATGACTAAAGTGTGAAAAACAGAATATAGTGAGGTAGGAATAAATACGGGGAGGCTAGGAGTCCCAACAAGAGACAAAACAGCCACATCAAGAGGAAAGTAATGAATATGGTGATATGAAATGGATATTAGGAAGTAAAATCAACATGACTGAATGAGAAATGGGATAAAAGGTGTGAGAGAGAAAGCTGTATCAAGTCAGCAGGTTGGATATTGAGCCATTTTCTAGAACAGCATAACTAGAAAAAGGATGTAGTGATAAATAGTTGAGTGATACAGTAAAATTCAGAGAAGATAGTATGGTCTTAATGATAGTGATATTACTGATATTTGAGTTTTGAAGTTAAAGAAAAATATAATATTAAGAGGGTTGATAAAAAATGAATCCATAGTAAGGTTTGAAAGGAACAAATGAAATATAATATTATTTTCAGAGGTCATTAAAAAAGGAAAAGTCCTTTTATATTTTTGGTTTTTCAACTGTGCAATGTGGTGACCAAGATACATATGGTAATTTTTAAAGGGAGATAGAGTGATGTGAAGTTAAAAGTCAGTTGATTAGAAAGGGTGGAATTGAGTGATAATGGTGAATGGATTGAGGTGTTCAACGAATTGTTGACATTATTATTAATTGTTGAGTATAAATTATTAAGCATGAAGATAGGAAACAAGTAAGCCAGGTGTTGAAGTCATCGAGGAAAGTGGAGGAATTGTATTGATCATTTGGAAAAGATGCAAAGTGATATGGCATGACTTCAGGTAACTGGTGATATCTATACAGGAAGCTGGAGAGCCAAAACTTCAGTGGGAGGTGGCAGCAGATAGCAGTTTTGAATTTGTGCTACCGCATATGGGCCAATTGGATACAACTTTCTCTTTAGTTGAGTCTAGGAGAAAAGGAGACAGTAATATTGCCACTTTTGTGCCCTACCAACATCTTGTCTTATGACTCTTTGATTGCAAGTAACAAGTACATAATTCAAATTTACTTTTTTATAAAGAGAATTTATTTTCTCTCATAACCAAAAATCTCCTTCTCTGTGTGTCTTGGTGCAGGTGTTCAAGTGATGAGTCAGTCTCTCTCACACTCTTTCCCTCTTCTTTGTGGTGTGAAAGTGTCAGTGACGGGATGGCTTTCACCATATGGTGCAGAAACAATTTTGGTATCTTGAGATCTACATGGAAATTAGTACTCATGTTATTCATTCTTTTCAGATAGTACCAATAAAAATCATAGGAAAAGCTTATACTGGCCCTGTTGCAGTGCATGCTATCCTCAAAGAAGTCACTGTGGCCAGAGAGATGCAGTACTCTGGTTGGTGAGACCTCAGTCATGGATCCATTCTTTTGCTAGGGGTAAAGAAGGAATGGCCCCCTCCAAATCTCACATAGTGAGGACAAAAGGTACTATTTTCAGAGGAAGGGAGGGTCCTCACAAACTCCCAAAAACATTTATGCACAATGTACCCTAATGTCAACATTTCTAGACTAAACTCATCTTTCTCTAAAAATCTATTTTTGTTTCTCTTCCTTATTTCTTAGTCATCGACCCCTTCATTTTTGTTATTGTTGTTGTTGTTGTTGTTACACAGGCAGGTGTTCTGGGAGTCATCCACGACTTTCACCTTTCACGAAAAGAAATTTATATTTAGTCAGAACAGCACTTGGAAGAAAATATGTAGGTGTAATTATGGCTTGTGGCATAGGCAAGGAAGATTTCTGGGGTATTTAAATACTGCCATGATATTAATGGTTTTCTTGCATTTAGAGATCAGTAAATCCCTGAAATAGTGTTTACTATGATTGTTCTTTAATCAGAAGTCATTTTCACATAGTTTAAGATGATAGTCTTGAGTCAGACAAACTTGTGTTAGAATTCTAGTCTACTAGACTACACTAATTGACATTAGACAAATTTATTTATCTGTAAAATGGAGACAATTATGGAACCATGTTCATAGATATAATGTGAGGATAAAATGAGATAATGCAAATAATTTCCTCTATGTGGTGTGTGGCTCACTAGACAAATTTATTTATCTGTAAAATGGAGACAATTATGGAACCATGTTCATAGATATAATGCGAGGATAAAATGAGATAATGCAAATAATTTCCTCTATGTGGTGTGTGGCTCATGGTATATGTTTGATGAATGGAATTATGTTACTATTAGAAATTTCCCGTTCTTTGAGAGTTGACCTTTTCCTTTTGTTATTGCTTTAAATGAGCAGTATGCTGTTATTCTTATTTATTTTAAAAATAGCATGTGTTTCTCTGTGAATGGCCTGGTGCTGTGAGGGAGGCCAGATTCCCACTTGAATGTTTAATAGTTCTAGCTAATTTCTTAGATTATTTCATATAGAAATCACAACAATAGAGAATGGAGACCTGCCTAGTATCTGACTACAGACTAAAACCTCCTGGGCATTCCCCTCTCTTCATGCTCAAAGAGGGAAGATAGAAAAGGGAAATCTGACATGTTTCACAATATAAAAATAGGAGGAGAATAAAAAAAAGAAGAAAGAGTAAATTTAGGGGAATTTTTTTAATCCATCTTTAGTTTTGCTCCAGCAACCTGAACCTCAACCTTTTGTGGTGATTCTGATGGCTCTATCTGTCCTCCTTTTCTGCCTCTCTCCCCTGTTTAATTTTAATTAAGCATATCTGTGACATTGTAGTAAGTAGCCAAACCCCATTTGAATTGTTTAATCAATAAAGCAAATATGTTTTCTGCAAACTATATTCATTTTGCTTTCTTCCTTTAAAAAATGTCTATGTACGTGTTCAAGTAGAGCTTAACCAGAGAGCATAGATAAAATAATCTATTGTGATTGTTCATTCTCTCCTTATGTGCTATACATACATGCAAATAAAAGGTTTATTATGCTTGTGAGCATGATCAAACAAATGTATGATACAAAGTCAACCAACCCTCAAATTATCATGGTCCTATATCATGAGAATCAATTTAGAAAATATGAAGAAATCGCATTATGTAACAGGTGTTAGAATGGAGGGACATTCTTGCCCCCCCCACCTCATTTTTTCTGTTGAGGGACAGTAATTAGTATAACACACCGTTGGCCCTCTTAGCTTCCTACCTTATTCCTCACCAGGGTAACATGAGTGAATTATCAATTATCAATTTTGCTTCAAAATTTATCAGTTTGATAATTCATTCATCTTTCTCTGGTAAATGTAGTGAGCGTCATCCATCTTCTTTCCCTTGGTAGACTCTTTACAGAGAAAATATATTCTGCTCTGCATTGTACCTTTCCCAAAGCTTATCTCTGGATTTGTCAAACACGGACCAGATTATTCTTTATTGTGTGATCTATTCCATCCATTGTGTAATATTTAGCAGCATCCCTGGCTTATACCCACCAGATGCCAGTAGCACTCTCCCACTTGTGACAATCAAAAGTTTATCCAGACATTGATGAATGTCCCTTGGGGGTGGGGGGTTGTCCACAATTGAGAACTGCTGCTTTGAGTCTCAAGGAAATGGCTGTCTGAGGTTGAATGTGTGACTCGGTCTAATTTGCATACCTAAACCAGATTCTACAGTAACTCTATCAGTAACAAAGCTGGTACCTTAATTTCTGCCTGTGTAACTCCTTTGCCTCTCTTAAGCACTCCAAATTTTGGAAGGATATTGGGTATTGGCTTTCTATAACCTCAGTTATGGAGAACACAAGTAAGTGTGTTTATTTGTCTGCTTTTAAAAATACCTATGAATTCAGTATGAACCTATTGATGAATAAAGAGGTAAAAATGCTAAAATATAATCTTTACCTCCCCCATATTAATTTGTATGAAGGATATATTTTTGTTTATTAAGCAGATTTTATTTGTTCAGACATGAAATAGGATGAAAAGTTTTCAAAACGGATAAGAAGTTAGTCAGAGAAAGGGATATATTTTCCTAGTCTCA
>NW_007729048.1:15098-144647 GCF_000696425.1 Galeopterus variegatus | reverse complement strand
CACTTCCCTGCCTTGATTTCACATGGAAAGAATGTTAAATAGACATTTAGTAAGAAGCTGAATTTTATACTTTAGAAATACAATGTACCAGTAAGATAGAGATCTTGTTTTATGTGTATAACAATTTTATCATTGTCCAGGTAAATTCATAGTTTTTTTTTTTTTTTTTTTTTTTCCTTTTTGAGACCGGCTGCACCGTGCTCAGCCAGTGAGTACACCGGTCATCCCTATATAAGATCCAAACCCGGGGCGGGAGCGCTGCTGCGCTCCCAGCCCCGCACTCTCCCGAATGCTCCATGGGCTTGGCCCAAATTCATAGTTTTGAGGGAAGCTGTCTATAAAACTGAGATGTTCAGGATTAGAAAGTCACTGTGATGATATGCAATTACAAAAATATATTTTAAAATATTAAACTATTACACTTGGGGAGTATAATAAACTGTATTTTTAAAACCTCTAGATAATCTGTTAAATTGCTTGATAGCATAGTTTCTCTACGGACTTTGAAAAGTAAAAGTTCTGTGTCACTATTGTGATTTTGTCTACACACATGGCATAAAATGGGAATTTGAAGCCAAAACTCAAACCAGATTCATGGCTTATCTTCCTGCCTTTTGGAGGTTTGACACCTTGAGATGTGTATTAGTCCATTTTGTGTTGCTATAACAGAATATTTGAGACTGGGAAATTTATAAAGAACAGAGGTTTATTTGGCTTATGGTTCTAGAACAGCTGCACCTGATGAGGGCTTCAAGCTGTTTCTACTCATGGCAGAAAGCGGCAGCCAGTGGATACAAGCAGATCACATGGTAAGAGGAAGCAAGAGAGAGAGGGGAGGTGCCAGGGTCCTTTAAACAACCAGCTCTCATGGGAACTATTAGGGAGAGAACTCTCTCACTACTCCCACCCCCAACCCAGGGAGAGCATTAATCCATTTATGAGGCAAACAGCTTCCAATACTGCCACATTGGGAATCATATTTCCATGTGAATTCTGGGAAGACAATACATCTATCTAAACTCTATAAAGTTGATTTTTCAAATTTAGTATTTTTTAGATATATTTCCTATATAGAGCATACTACACATTAACACACTGCTGAGCTGAGCATTGCCCAGTTGCTTACAGAAAGATGGAAGAGTTGGAAATGCTGGAACCTGTAAATTTCCCTAGATGTAACATGTTCTTTCTGATCTCTATGGGCTTGCCTAGACATCTTTCTTTAGCTAGAATGTCCACTACCCAATTCAATATTGTGTGGTCTTCAACACTCAATTGAGTTGTCATTTTCTCCAATTTATATGCTGTCTGCTTGACTAAATTGTCAGCTGGATCTTATGCATTTTTGTGCCTGTTTTGTTTCTACTCTTGTTATTCATCCAAACAACATTCGCTAAATAGAATGTTTATTCATCTTGAGTAGTAAAGTTGACAGAGAGTCAAACAGATACTGAAAGAAAGTCTAGTCTTGAAGATAGAGGATGACCAAAAAAATAAATCTTTATTTATGATACTACTATTTGTTCAGTCATCCATCCCTAAACCTAGACGTCATCTTATAAAAGCTTATCTTAACTTTTATTTTTCTTTTTAGTTAAAGATCTCAATTTGCTTTATTGTGATTCTAGAATCAAGCAACACATTCCATAGAATAGAAGAAATGTTCCATTATTTTCATTTTATCTCTTGTTTTCAATCAGCATGATCCTGACAATTCTACTCTGACACATTTTTAAATCTGCTCCCTTCCTTACAAACATTATGACCCTGGTTCATGACCTAATTTTCAATTTCACCAAGAAATTCATTGCTGACAAATTTACATACAGGCATCTAATGTATAAAACAAACGTGCTTGGTATATGTTAGACTTAAATGATAATACTTACCTCTATTTTATCTACGTGTAATTCACCGTTATCTTTTTCTTAATTAAAAAGTTCTCACTAAATTCTCACTCTGTGTCTTATACTTTATTAAAGGATACAGGTAAGATAAAAACAAGTTTATAACACAAAATACCTATCTTTGAGGTGCTTTTATCTAAGTAAAGAAAAAAAAGCAAATGTAAGTCAAGGACACCTGGGACATGGCGTAAGCTTTATATATACTTGTGAAATGACTGAGTAAAGTTTAGCTTTGTAAGATAAAGATCATAAGCACAATGGCGAGGTGGAAATGAAGGAAATCAATGAATATTGCAAGAAAAAGATGCCAGTAAAAAGATAGCTAGATGTCAAAGGGTTGGGATAATTTGAAGAAGTAGATAGTGGAATATAGTCTAGGTGTCACAAACAGTGATCTCAGATGTTAGGACCTTTAAAAAATAAGCATTAACACAGGCGCAGAGCCAGCAATTTTCAAAGAAACCTTGCCAGAAATAAACATACTCTACAAAATGTTTTAACATCTTTTAAGTTCACATATTTCACTTTCTTCATTATGCCAGTTGACCCTGAATTTGTCCATAGATGTTCATAGATCTCTCCTGCATGCACATGAAGGATGATTTTTTAGTATTTGACCCCATCCTCTTTCTCATCCATCAGTATATTCATGAATTAGATGTTTGGCATTCCTTGTATCCCTTTGATTGGTGTGCCATAGGTGTTCTTGGAATATAACTTCTAATTTTACTAAGGATTATAAATTGGGACAAACTACAAACTGGTGGCTAAGTTTGAAAAGCACAAACATTGTACAATCTAACAAGAAATTCCACTGAAAACAAAGCAACAGACCTTTTACTGGCATGGTCAAAAAATGGCATCTGTTAAGCTCACCTGGCAGAATTGCTGCTTTTAGTTTACAGGGGAGCTAATGAAAAGAGAAGTAGAAAACACATTCAGAGAACATGGGCCTTCATAGAGAGATGTCAATAATTAGGGGAATTTACTTAGGTTCTACAGATGGCACACACCAGAACCTTAGAATGTGAAATGAATTGATATTGTGTAGTTTGTTTCTTAGTAGAAAAATGATCACTGTTTTCATTTTCTGAGTGTGGCTGTGGCTCCAGGCTTATTCAGTAGTAATTGCCTGTATTATGATATGACCTCTATATTCATGAATAGCACAGATTTCTCTTTTAAAGAGCAGAACGGAACTAACTTTGGCAAAATGTTTCTAGAAGATTTACATTTACAGCAAGGGAAAGTTTACACATAGTTATTTTGCTGATACATCACTTAACACACAGGGATGGACTTGAGTAGGAAAATTGCCCACTATTAGTTTTCTGTTAAAAACGGAGTCTGCCATATACTCTCATTTATAACAGCTAGATTTAATCCTCTGAAATAGTTAAGAGAGAATTGAAGGTGAAAAGACATTAGTGGACAAACACTGAGGGAAAGTGAGAAAAATGTCAGCAACATCTTTCCACATTTTTCTTATCTTTTTTTTTAAGCCAAAGTCTTTGAAAGAACTTTATTCACTACTATACATTTATGCTCCATCTTGTATCTTTATTCTCCTCATTATTCCCATTTCATTTTAAAGCTACTGATTAAACATTGACTGTAGAAGAACTTTGGCCTGTAGTTTTATTCTAAAATTAAGTCAATGGTGTTTGCTCTCTTGCTCTTCTTTATTATTTGTCATTTGTATAATCGATGAGGAATAGGTGAAGATGCTGTGGAACCATGATATTGCTGGAGACACTCACCATGTGGAGATTTGAGGTAATCATCAGATTCATTAGATTTAAATTGCATATTCAAATGAGAGAATTGAGAAAATAAAGGGCAGTGGGTAGAGAGAGGAATATGTATTACATATTTTCAGAGTATGTATTACAAAAGAATTAAAAACCAGTCAATGCCAGCAGCTGCACTCAGAATTCAGCAGGCTGTTCAAATGGAGAAAGATGGATTTGTACATCTGTATCTACTCTGACCGCAGTCTGACTCTAGTACTTATGACTGATATCCCTTAGCCTCTAGGGCAACATTCAAACACATGGGCAGAAGCCAAACAGAAATGGTTGAGCTTGGAAAAGAGCATTTATGAGGGCATTGCAAAGAGCTCATTTAAAAGGTTTTCAAAATATGGTTGTAATATTGCTCAGTGACTTCATTCTAAAGACTCTTGGAGGCACTTTTCTCAAAAATTGTAAGCTCATAAACATAGTTCTCTCTGGTTCTTTCTTTTTCAGTTTTATACTGTTAGTTTCAGCAGTGAAATATGGAAGTGAGAAAGATTGGGCTTTGTGATCAGCAGAGACCTCAAATCCTACTTTGGTGTTCAGGAACTCAAATCAGTAAATACTAATCTGTTCCTCTTTTTTTTTTAAAATAGATATTTGCATAGGCAAAAAAAAAATGTCATAAATTTGTGTTGATGCTATGGAGACCACTACATTTGTCACTGGGGTCTGCCATCTGTAGTGCACAAGCACATTTCCCTAATTGCTCAATCCCTTGAGTTATATGCGTGTGTTTTGCACTTTCCTTTTCTTTGGCTTTCTTGTGGACCAACACAAAAGAATGTGGAAGTTTAAAATATTTGAACTGCTGGAGTGCTTATAGATGTTACCTTCTTAACAATGTTACCTTAAAGATGTTACCTTTCTTGCTCTTCAGCTAGAAGGTTCTATTTTATGCATCATCACTAGTAATTAGAGAAAGTAAAAAGAAAATTATTTTCACTTAAATACTTGATATTTAAATACCTGATATTGCCTCTATGAATTAGAGGCAGCTTTTCACAGTAAAAGTAAAGGCACCTTTAACCAACAGCTAGCAAGAAGGCAGGTCCTCACAGGAACAGCCACAAGAAAATGAATTCTACCAATATTCTGAGGAAACTTGGACAGGAGATCATCCCAATTTGGCTGTCAGATGAGAACACAGCCTATAAAATACCTACAGCCTCACTGAGACCCTAATCAGAGGTTCCAACAAAGCCATGCCTAAACTCCTGACCTATAGAAACTATGAGATAATATATTTATGTTGTTCTAAGCCTCTAAGTTTGCAGTAATTTGTTATACAGTAAAAGATAAGCATATAGCTATAGGTTCATATTTAAGTCGTGGCAATGTAAAAACAGTAATGAGACTAGATGAAAGTGCAAAATGAAGGTATGGATTAACATGATACAGTAAAAGATAAGCATATAGCTATAGGTTCATATTTAAGTCGTGGCAATGTAAAAACAATAATGAG
Source organism: Galeopterus variegatus (assembly GCF_000696425.1). Classification (NCBI taxonomy): domain Eukaryota; kingdom Metazoa; phylum Chordata; class Mammalia; order Dermoptera; family Cynocephalidae; genus Galeopterus; species Galeopterus variegatus. Next base: position 139,479 of record NW_007729048.1, on the reverse strand, counting down.
ACTAGATGAAAGTGCAAAATGAAGGTATGGATTAACATGGGAGAAAGAAAATCATTAACCAGAGACAAGTTTGTATTCAATAATGTAACAAAACACCTCATAGAGAAAACTTGTCACAAGATATACCACCTAAATATGAATTAGTATAATATGGTTTTCTTGCATAAAAGTTAACATTTGAAGGCAATGAAGTTATACAAGAGCAAATGTATAAGATATTATATTACTTGCTCATATTACTGTCACTCTAACATGAATTAGTATAATATGGTTTTCTTGCATAAAAGTTAACATTTGAAGGCAATGAAGTTATATTATATTACTTGCTCATATTACTTGAAGATATTATATTACTTGCTCATATTACTGTCACTCTAAACTGTTCCATGATCCCATCGAGGATATCACGTTGCATTTAGGCTCCTTTTGGCTATGAGAATTACTCAGACATCCTTTGTTTTTGATGACTTTGAGAGTTTAGGGAAATAATGGTCAGGTATTCTGTAGTTGTCACAATTAATGAACCAATATTTCTACATTATTATTAACCAAAGCCCACTCTTTTCTTTCTTTTTTTTTTCTTTCCAGATTTCCTTAGTTTTACCGAATGTCTTTTTCCTGTTCCATGATCCCATCGAGGATATCACGTTGCATTTAGGCTCCTTTTGGCTATGAGAATTTCTCAGACATCCCTTGTTTTTGATGACTTTGAGAGTTTAGGGAAATAATGGTCAGGTATTCTGTAGTGTCTATCAATTGGAATTTATATGACGTGTTTCTCGTGATTGGACTAGAGTTAATGGATTTTTTAGTTGGAAGACTGTAGAGGTAAGTTCCATTCTCATCACATCATATCAAAACACATGAATTAATATGACTTATCAGTGTTCACGTTAATCATAATAACCTGAATGAGAAAGTGTTTGCCATGCTTTTCCACTGAAGAGTTAATGGATTTTTTAGTTGGAAGACTGTAGAGGTAAGTTCCATTCTCATCACATCATAACAAAACACATGAATTAATATGACTTATCAGTGTTCACGCTAATCATAATAACCTGAATGAGAAAGTGTTTGCCATGCTTTTCCACTGAGAATTTACTCTTTATTTTTTCCCTTTCCAAAGTTTGCTTTTTGAGAGTAAGCCACTATGCAACCCACACTTAAGGAATGGGGGGTTTCATACAGAGTTTAAACAATGGTAGGTATCAGGCAGGGATGAATCTTTATTAGGAACACGGTGCACTGATATAATGATAGCATAGACATATAACATGTATTCTTAGGCATCTATCTAATCTACCTATGTATTTACTATATATTTTTATCTATCTATATAAAAACTCTATTATTTTTTAAGTTGTGTATACTTCAGTGGTAGGGATGACCTTCAGTGACCCAGAGAGAAATGGAAAAGTTTATAAGGCTTTGAATTTTCAAACTATCCCATGAAACTCTTTAAAGTCAATAATATTGCAGAAGTAGGATAGTCTTAAAAGAAAAAATCATTATGAAAAAATTGATGAAGGAGAGCAGGATCAGGAAAGATTCTCTAGACTCGAGAATTTTATATTTATGAAAGAATATAAAGGAACTGCATTAGGAGCTTCATATGATTAATAATAGTTGATTATAGCATACAAACAAAAAATGAAATATGTGGATTATTGGAAATCAATCAGCAAAGAATCATTTCTTATGTAAAAATGTAGTATGAACTTTTAACAATAAAAACAGACATGGTATTTGAAATATATATTTTTGTGTATATGACTTCTGTGTATAATCATGAATTCATACCATCATAGAATAGATGAGATTATCAATTTCCAAATAATATGGCAAGTGATAATTATAAAAATTTTGCTTGTGAAATTAGAGAAATTAATGCAATATAGCCAATATGAAATCCATCTGAAACAACAGACATGTTGTTTGGCTCGGGTATCTGAATAGTTCAGAGGTAGGGTAGGCTTGAGACCTGGTTTGATCAGGGATCCATCTCTGTTTCTCTATGAATTCTTCATTTTCCTGTAGCTGGGAAAAAAACTACTTCTATCCTAGCCATACAAAAGGTAGTCCTGTAATCTCCCACAGTTAACTGATGATTATGTCTGGGGAAATGGAAAATGGTTGGTTTAACAGGACAAAACTTTCCTACCAAACTGCTCCTATTCCCAGAACTCCACTCTGCCCTCTGCGGGTAGGTTTATTCCTGAAATACACAGTCTCAATGCTAGACCAATGCATACAAAACACATGGAGAGTGCTGAGAAGGAGGTACGGTGGTCAAATATAGCAAATTTCTATGTCCTGGAAAATTAGGAAGTATATTTTTCTGCCTTTAATAATATCCTTTTAGTTATGAAAGAATTACTATATAAGATCTACTTATTATCCAAAGAATGTGGATGTGATCTATGTGCTTGAATATATAACTTAACAATTAATAGATCACATGATTTCATAATCAGTTCTTGTTACATACTAGATAGGTAATTATTGTAGAAAATTTTAAGGGGGCCTCAAAATGCTGAAAACATAATAACTTTGATTATGATCACTAATATAGGTACCATTTGAATTAAACAAATTTGTGATTGCATGAGTGGATATATTTAATCAGGTGTGAAACTTTTTCTACTAAAAATATTTTAAGCATTGAATGTAGAAAAAAAAATCACATTTTGGTGTTTAGTTTTCTTATAGTCCACTTCATAAAATGTTTCCCTAGTATATGGTTTCTAGAATTAAAATTGAATAATTAATTAGTTTAATATTGTCTGTTTTTAGATTTCTAAAATATAAATATAAGTATGTGAAGTTAGGACAAATAATGGTTCAGGCAATGAAAGAATTATATGTCTATTTAATTCTTTTTTTATTTGTAAGGGGCCATCGATGTACTATACATCTGGCATTATTGTTATCATTATTACTTAGTATTAATATTACATATTGAATTTTTTAAATGCTTTATAATAATTAACTAGTCATACTTCATAACAATCCTATGAGGTAATGTGGTGATTATAGAAAATTAAGTTTCAAATAATTCAGGTTCCTGCCCTGAAGAAATTAACACTTAAAAGTGAATATATTCCATATGATAAGTTATTTATCTGTGGAGTTTTTGAGATTTTTGTATTGATATGTGCAAGCTTGGATAGTAAGTCAAAAAGTACATTTATATTACAGATATGCCATTTCTGCTATGTTATTTAATATTATGACATTTGGATACTCTCTTTACTGAAAAATTTGAATATAAATTTGATTAGACTGTTCTGTTCTTCTTGAATTCACAAATTAAAAGCTTAAAGAAAAAATATACTTCTGCAAATCATCTATTTTTCCATCCCTCTAGACCTTACTTTATTTACATAATTTATATATACTATTAATTTATCTTAAAGATTTCTTAGGAAATCTCTTACAACTTCTCTTTCAACATTTCCCAATCCTCTATTAACTTTCCTGTTGAAGTCCATGTTCTCCAAATTCCATACTGTCTGTGGCTTCTCACCTATATGTCACCGTTATTTACCAGAAAATTCTCTTTAAACCTAATAGGACTGAACCTTCACAAACTGTGAGGAGACCGAAACAAAGCAAGGTGAATTTTCCAAGTAGATTTAAGTAGCATAAACATGAAAGAGAGTTTCCATAATAATTTTAACACTCTTCTCCTCTCTTTTGTGAGACACAGAAAATGAGGTACTTTCTAATACGTAGATACCTTGATTTGCCGTCTTACTGGTGATCGAATGCCTAAAAATACTAATGTAATCCCTTAATGTTTTATTCTACTAAGTTAACACTTTTCCCTTAAGAATGGAAGAATGTTAAAGAAACTACTTTATATTAAAATAGTCCAGATTAATATTTTCAAATTTTTTGTTCTTGGAAAAAAAAATTTGAAATATGAGCATTGTAACATGAGTAGAAAATTTCCAAGGATGGAACTCATTTCTTAAGAAGGAAAGAAGGATCTGAGAAGAAGAAAAAAAGTATTACCTAGAAGAGAGGAAGATTCTTGCAGGCAGGCAGTAAATGTAATGCATACAACTCTGCCTTTCTCAGGTTGCCTAATACTCAATTAATACATTTTTAATGAATTAGAATAAATGGGGAAGGAAATGCAAAGAAAGGAATATGCTTTACCTTTGTTCTCTAAATTCTCATAATTCAGATGGGAAAATATTTCTATGAGATATTTGTGCATATGTATAGGTATAAATATATGTAGCTACATGGAGATAAATTTATGTACACAGATATAACTGTACATATATCTGTGTATATATATAGATATATACATAGATATAATCTTTCTATTTAAATGTATGTTAGACCATATGAATTTGCTGGTATTCGACTATTTTTGACCTATGGAAAGGCAATTTAATTAACTAATCATATAATATTTATCAGAGAAATTTGGTGAGAAGTATAGTGGTATCAGGTACCAAGGAATTAATACTATCCTTGGCAACTCGATTTCTGGTTTTAATCCTGCTATTCAATAGATTAATGATTTTGATAAGACCACCTTTCTAGGATCCAGTTTCATCATCTGTAACATAGAGGTTATCTCATCCTGGATCTTTTAATTTCTATTTAGCTTCAAATTTGTTTATGCTTATTCATTCATTCACTGAACAAATATTTTATGGGTTTTTTTATACCTGATATGTTGTGGGAAACTTTCTAGGCTTTGAATGTAAAGCAATGACCAATATAGGCAAAATGTTCTTATGAATTAGAACTAACAGTGGGTTATCCTTCATCCAGAATTAGAGAAATACTCTCTGAACAAAATCCTCCATTCAGGACCTTATAATTATTCTGAATAGCAATATTTTCTATTTTGTGTGCAGGCTTTCTTAATGTCAATAGGAATGCAGTGATTTGGAGCAAGAAAGAAGTAGAGGAATCATTACTAATTTTAGTCTGTTTAAAATTCAGGACATGGCTTTTTCTCAGTGGTATTGAAGGGTTTATGTATAAAATTCCCTGATTTTACATAATATCAAAATACTTTTATATTCTGAATAGCAATATTTTCTATTTTGTGTGCAGGCTTTCTTAATGTCAATAGGAATGCATTGATTTGGAGCAGCAGGTGCAAGAAAGAAGTAGAGGAATCATTACTAATTTTAGTCTGTTTAAAATTCAGGACATGGCTTTTTCTCAGTGGTATCGAAGGGTTTATGTATAAAATTCCCTGATTTTACATAATATCAAAATACTTTTACATCATGTGAACATTAGTTATCATCAAGACGTTTTCCTGTAACAACTAAAAGTTGTTGAATCTAGGTTTGTACTATAAGGCCTTCCTCTTCCCATTGACCTTTTTTCCTAGCTACTTCATTCACTGCCTGGGATATCCAGAAAACTAACAGAAAACACATTCTTTTTGAAGACTGCATTAAACATATTTAACCCTATTCAGAAGATTTTGTGTCTGCTCACTTACTGCGTTATTATTAAGCTAAAAGATAGAACTGAGAAGAGCTGAGAGTCATGTTTTTCCATCTTAAGTATGCGTACAGCTGAAATGGAAATCTAATAATTTCCTGAAGAAAAAGCAATCAGGAAATCCACACACTAATTGATAGTCCTTGTATAATAAAAATAGTATGAATATAATTAGATGCCCATGATTCATTAAAAATGATATACTAGTAATTTTACCTTGATAAACTGCAAAAATAGCTCTCCCATTATTCCCTGTCTTCAGGGCATCTTTTATTTTCTCTATTCACATTGTTATATCATATTATTTTATTTGAGAGAATACAGAACAACTTTTATTAAAATAGGAACTAGTAGTTCTTAATCTTCTAATTAAGAAATTTTATATTCTCCACTATGTTCATTAAATAGCTATCAATCTATTCCTAATGTTTTATAAAATGCTATACATTGAAAATGTATTATTTTATAACTATTTTAAATTTACATTGGGAAATGTCTAAACTCACTATTCCAGAAAAACTGGTATAGGTGATGTAAGACTAAATGCTCGAAGATTTTCTTAATATATTAAGTGTGTAAATGTTACCTAATAAAGGTATGTAAGAGCCTTCTTCCTGATACAGAAAGAGGAAAAGTGAAGCCTAACTGGTTGAGTGCTGGGTTTAATGATGGTGGGCCCTAAACCTGGAACCTTGTTCCTGCTGTGATCACCAAATAATTTGGTTTTAGCCTTCTTACCAGTCCTATTTCACATATTCTGTTCATGTGTTTAAAGAAAGTTATAAGACCATAGTCTCAGGCCACTTGTCTTTAGTGCAATCATCATACATTGATTCATTCTTCATTACAGCGTTAGCACACTCTGTCAGGAATTTAATTTTGCATCCCGCTCCACCTCCCCACCCCCAGCTCTATCACAATCTCTAGTAAAGAAAGTGCTTTAAAGATGCCTTTATCACTCATAAAAGGATAAATTATGTTTGAGTTACCAAATGTCACTTTGCTCTAGGGTGAAGAGTGGCTTAGGTGACCACTTAAAGTACTGAGAGACGACCTTAGGATGATGAATAGGCTCTCCCACTACATGAGAACTTTTGTGTTATGAAAATCTAAATTGAGAAGCTTTCAGACCTGGGAAGTGACTGGGGAACATAAAGGTGTGTGGGGTTGGTTGAGACTTTGGATGAAAAAATGGTGATCACCTGAACAAATCATAATCCAGAAAATCATAGGCCAGATGAGGGCCATGAAAGGAGTACTTAGGAATAATGGGAAGGTTTTGCAAACGGGCCTTGTAAGAGTGCTTATCTCATAAACCTAATAGATGTTCTAGACATTTATTCTCTGTTCTCAATGACCAGCAACTTATTCTGTCTCCAGTGTTCCCTGCTACAGAAAATGCATCCTGAATTCCTTGCTCACTTTGCTCTTCGGGTCTTTTTCAGATAGAATTTAGCTTGGCTAGCTACCTTTTTCCCACTCCCTCATGGTAATTACTGGAAAAGTTTAAAAATATAATTCTCCTGACTACGTTAAATTAGGAACTTGTAGGATAAGCAATATGATTTTGAGGACTGACTGGGGCATACTAATGGCATCTAGAAATAGAGGAAGTGAAAATGCTTACTATGTATCACAGTTTTGATAAGAAATGCTAAGAGTATCCTTGCATGTGTGAAATTAACATTATGGTGCAAAAAGATGCTCTGCTTGGGCTTTTGTGGTTAAAAGATTCATTCCAGTTACTACTAGTAATTTTAAGGATAACTGTGCACCCAAGGGAAAAATCGCATAATTAAGTAATAAACAGGTAGAAACCATAGTATAGCAAGCCAAAGAGAAAATTCAAATACCTAATATTTTGGGGATCTAAAGTAGTACTGAGACCCTTAGCTGTACAAGGTAAGATGGAATCTTTAATAATCTACATGCTTTTCTATAATATGATTCTATTCCCACCAAATTTTTGTTATTTTCCCCTTTTGCTACAAATTCACTTTGTCTTTCCATTGTTCATAGATATTTTATTTGCTATATAGATCCTGTTTACTCATACATTTTGCTTCCTTAAAAATTGGGCATGCCATGATTGTTTATAGACATGTTTCTTTCTTACTTGTCATAAACTACCTCAGAGTTCCTTAAAATGTCTCTTTCCAGCTTTATTTTCTGCTGAAAACTGCCTTATTCTTCCCATATTTTCTAATTCAAATTCCTAAAAAAAAAAATACATTCACCAAGTTTGTCTGTGTTTTCTGCCAAATATATTGATCAGGCTACCTTGTATTTAGTGGTCATTCATGATTCAATTTTCTGTGTGTTACAGTGTGCGAAGTCAAGTGATTGGATATATGACTGTTCAAACTTTTCTTTTGAAGTTAAAAGTAGAAAAACCAGAAATAAATTGTCTTATGCAAACAAATAATTTCAGAAGAGTATAAAGAGTACCAATGATATGATCATGTAAATATATAGTAAGAACACAAGGAAATAATAAGCAACAAAAACTGGAAAATCAGGGACTGTTTCACACAGAGAGTATACTTGAATTAGAGTTGAGTCATCATTTACCAGGTTATGAAGTGGGTGGAAGAGTTTTTCGAGATGAGAAAAGAATGCATGTCAAGGCACAGAGATTAAAAAAATAAAATATCTGTGATATATTTGCGAAACTATGAATAGTTTTGACTGGTGTACCAGGTTATGAAGTGGGTGGAAGAGTTTTTCGAGATGAGAAAAGAATGCATGTCAAGGCAAAGAGATTAAAAAAATAAAATATCTGTGATATATTTGCGAAACTATGAATAGTTTTGACTGGTGAAAGAAGAGGTAAAGATGGGAAAGGTGTCAGCAATCATTTGCAATAATAGCTAAGGACTAGGTAATGCAGGTCTTGCAAGTCAATGGAAATGATTAAGGATTTTATCCAATAGGGGATATGGAAACATAGAAGTATTTTCAGAAGGTATGTGAAGTTATCAGATATTTATTTTAGAAAGAGAATTCTGGCAATAGATGAGCCAGGACTGGAGATGGACTAGATGGGTCATCAATTAGGAACCATTTACAACATTGTTCTTAAGATTTAACAAGGTAATTCAATGGCGGTGACCATCTGGAATGAAGATGTAAACATAAATGCGAGAGGTTTTAAAGAAGAATCAATGGACCTCAGTTGCAGGCTCCTGATTTTAAAACTAGTTATAGAACAGTAACAACATGTTTATTGTTAGATTATCATATCCAAACCATTCTTATTTTTAATTTTAATTATAGGATTTTTATTAAGAATGGCTGATAAGATTTTATCAGTGATGCCTAAAAACATCAGGATCACTTCATAGAACGTAGGAAAACTGAAAGCTGAGAGATCATTTATAAGATGGGTCAACTGGGCACATGAGGTGCTGGGAGAAGGCATTTCAATATCTGGCAACTAAAAAGCAAAGATTATTTTCTTTGTCTCCATAAAGTTGGAATTCACTCTCTCAGTCCTTGAGGAACTGAGATCACCTTCACAGTCAAAGGGATTATAGAATTTATTGCAAATTCATTGCATCTAATAGATAAATAAAGGGTAGTTTACATACGGTCATTAATTAGTTTATTTATTTATAAAATACTTATTGGAAAACTGTTCCCACTGTCTTGGCGCATAAATTCTAGTGAGGGTAATGAGGAAGAAAATAAAGAAGTAAAATACATATTGTTTTCAGACATTAACTACTATTAAGAAAAGTAAATTAGGGAGTGGAAATGAGTAGAGATGATGCCTCATTTATCACAGAACTGATGAAGTTAAAGGGTCCTAGGGGTGAGGTATGATCTAGAAGTTATGGGACTTTTTGACTGCTATAAACAAGAGTAAAGAGCATATGAGGTTAGTATTGATGGGCACATTGGTGAAGCTGTGAATTTTGAAAGTGAGAGAGCAGGCATTCTTATTTTTGCATGCAGAAATTCTTTTCTCTTTGATGACCCTTGAGATGGGAGTGTAGACCTCAAAAAGATGAAGTCGCACCAGGAGCACTGGACTTCCTTGGCTTTTTCTTGTTTCCTGGCCATGCCAATATGCAAGTCCAGGAAGAGGGAAGTTATTTCTTCATTCCTGGGAGGGAACAAAGAATCTAGAATTCTGGTCAGACTCAATGCCTCTCGCTCTAACCGTACATTTTTAGCCTAGTTTAGTTGCTCTCAACGTTTGTTGCATACATATTGCTTGAAAAGTTTATAAATAATACAATCTCTTTGGCTTCTACAATTTATATTCTGATGTGGTGGAATTCAGAAATCTGCATTTTTAACAATAGCCAAGCGATTCTTATCCAAGGGCTCTGCAGAACACAATTTCATAAATATCAGTATAGTTATTCCCATTTCAACACTATCAATCAGAGTGAAGAGGAGTGATTTGCCTGAAGTGAGCTAGTAGAACTGGTATCAGGATCAGATTTCAGTATGTGTCTTACATTAAATTGTTGACTTTAGCTGCCAAGTGGAATAAAATGTCTGGAAAGCCTGCCAGAAGACTTCTAGTACTACACAGAATTGACTGGGCACAGGAAGACATTCTTGTCAAATATTTGTCATGCCATGAGCTTATCCTTATTGTAATGCCCTGGAAGCTACCACTGGGAGCATGGCTGTTTGGAAATCATCATTCTGGGGTTAATCAACCTGCATTAGAAAGGATTTCTTTGATTTACTTAATTTAGGTTTAGAAAAAGATTATTTTTACTTACAAGGTCAGAAACAATCTTCAGGACATATGAAATGGTCTTGTGTTTTTTGTCTTTAGTTAAAAGTCTAATTTAATTTCACATATTTTAAATTTTGATGTTTAGAAATTCAAAAATTAAGGCCAAAATTACAATATTCAAAAATGCAGTAATGCACAATGTCAACTTAGTTTTTGTGATGTTTTACAGGCTCCATTTAACCATACGTGTTTATATTCATGTTATGAAGCAAAACATTCATTCTGAAGTAGTATCTGATGCAGTTGTCGCAGCCACACTCTTCCTGCCTTTAAGGGGATTAAGCTACATGTATAAAATATTTATATTTTGCATATTAGGCATTTGTGTCTTCCTTATGGTGAGAAAATTATTAGTATCTTTCTTCATGATAGGGACAAGGATTTGTAATTTTCAAATTTCAATAACATTTGTGTAACTAAAAAGCTATAATATATAACAGCAATTCATTATGAATGAAAAGGAAGCTGGTTCCCTTCAACAATCATGTCTACTATGAGCATATTTTTTATGCCTTCAAGTTTTTATTTCAAATATATATTTTGAGATGTACATGATATTGTTATAGATCAAAGAGCTTTACCATTTTAGAAATGTTTACTGTCTTCTTTTCCTCCTAATTAATATCAGAATGTTTTCTGATTCTATATCTTCTCCTTTGACTTTCTATTTGCAGGAAGATAAAAGTAATGATAATAAGCTTAGATTAATTAGAGTAATGGTCTAACACTGATATGCTGTAACAGCTTGTAGGATTTGGACTCTGATTCTAGTAGTGTAATTCATATAAACACTAACAACAAAGAGTCATATGTATCCAGCGTCTTTCAAATTCACTTTGCATGTAGCACTTCATCTACCAGCTCAGTGTTCTAAAGGATATTGTCCCAAACCAAGAGGCTTATGTCAAGACATTTTATTTTAATTAAAAAGATGAAAGTTGAGGCAAAGGCAATAATTTTGTGTGCTCCTCTGAGCTAATTAAATTATTAGTAGTTTACATAAATTTGAAGATAATTTAAATCTTTAGCTTAATTGATCAAATTAACTAATTAAATTCAGCTCATATTGGCATACAGTATAAAACTGAATAACTGAAAATTAGACTAAAAAAGTTAAACAAGGTTAAGGATATAAAACTGAACTAGAAATGAGGTTATCATAAAAATAGATATCATAAATCCTATCTATGCCTTTGTCACGAGTGGGCCAGGATTTTGACATTAATTAGTGAACATGAGAAGAGAAACCTAGTTATTTACAAAAATCTACCAAATTCTTAGGATAAAAAAAAAAAAAAAACTTGTTGTTTAGGAAAAACTTATTTCTCATTAAAAAAAAAACCTAGAAAGTGATACATTAAAGTTAATTTCTTAACTCTGTGAGAATATTGTGTATGCAAAATTCATACATATACTATTAAAATATAGTATAAATAAATTAAAAATTACAATTCATATTATTTAATGTATACTTGAATTATTTTCTACTATGGTACTCTATTTTTTCATATCAAAACATACTATGTTGTAATAACTTATTTCATCCTCTTCATGTTTGGGGGACAGAGGCAATGTTTATTTTTATTTTTATTAGTGTATTCCCAACTGACCCATAAATCATGTTCAAAAAATATTTTTAAGTGAAAATATAAGGTCTTCAGAATTCTATTTTCATTGACAGGCTTGAAACATTTGAGCTATGAAAAGCTTCCTTATATAGAAATTAGGATTCTATAAATGTCCTCTGACTTAACTTCAAAGTGTGGAGTATACTAACATTTATAAGGCAAATGTATTTCACTGGGCCTACCTTCCAAAGCCCTGCAGTTTCAGGTATAATCTAAGTTTTCAAAATTACTTACAGAAATGTTAAGCTTGCAAAAGACAGGAAACTTTCCCCAGGCTAAAGTCTCTGTTGTAGATAAAGAATTGTAACACAGCAAAATTGTTGGCTCAAGGACAGACGTCCTTGGTGTGAGTTAAAATGACTTGATTTTTATGTAAACTTACTGAGGAAATTGCTGTAGGAAAAAACAGTATTTGCTAAGAACAAACTTTTGGTGGTGGATCGACTTAACCTTTTGCAAATTGCATTATGGAATGTCACTTTGTTATTTCACTGATGTTAACAGCTTCTATTGTCAAACTATACTTAGCCATAACTCCACCTATGTTCCTTTTCTGTAATTTTCTGGCCTGGAGAATAAATAATGGGAGAAGACCCCTGTCCAGTGTTATTTTTCCAAGGAGGAATGCCTCTCTCTTGAAGGTTCCTGGAAAATTTACCCCTTTGGGGCTTCTCACTGCTCAGAAGAAAAGGGCTTTGTGTAATCCTCTGTGTCTCCATCACCCAAGGGGGAGAGAGTGTAACATCAAAGGTCTGGGATTCCCAGGAGAGTGAAACATTTACAGTATTGTGACTGCATGGCTATATTTATAACTATATATGCTATATGAATATATGTATTAGTGATTCATATCATTAGCTTCATGAAACAGGTCAAGTCTTATGACCTTGTAATTTTACATGCATATAAACTAGCAGAACTGTATTAAAAATAGTATCAAAATTGGAGATAATTATTCTGTTTCTAAAAAATGTTTGTCATTACTTTGTAAATTACTATTATAATATTTTAATAATTTTGAACAATTACATGAAAATAATTTGTAGCTAAATTCAATGATACCTTAAATATTTGCATGCCCTCTACTTTTCCACCATATAAGGAACTCTGATACCTTTCTAAGGTGACAAGGAGTGGTACATTTCCAGGTTCTTCTGGCTATTACTTTAGACCATTGAGCTGCTCCATCACATGAGTATCTCCAAAACTAAGGCTTAACCTAAGAGAAGCACAATGGAATGTCATAGACCTAGAGGGGATTCTGGAGTATTTTAATCTGTCTGAACTTTAGTTTTCTTATTTTTAAAATAAGGAAATTGAGCTAAATATTTTAAAAAATTCTTTCAAGTTTAAGTCTTGGGCTGGCTAGTTAGGTCAAGTTGATTAGAGTGTAGCCTTGTGACACCAACGTCAAAGTTTCAGTTTCCAGTACCAGCCAGCTGCCAAAAAAAAAAAAAAAAAAAAAAAAAAAAGTTTGTCTCTATGATTCTGTAATTACTATAGTTCTTTACATGAAAATTAGAATATGAGATGAAAGATGAACTATAAAATTAACAGTTATGGATTTAGAATAGTATGGTAATGATTTTTAGAAAAACTTATTTTGCCATTTTATTTCTCAAAATTTTTATGTCTTCCCTGAACACACAAGTAATACCTGGAAAAAAATGGCCAATTGAAATAATTTTCTCTCGATCTTACAGAAACTAAGTAACATGAACAATTACAACACTTGATCTTATGTTTTTCCTATTTCATATTATTCTTAAAATCCAGCATGACACATACAGTTTAGTACTTTTTCAGTGGATATTCATCCTTGTTATAATGGAGAAAATATTTGTCATCATTTCTGCTATAAGATCATAATTGCCTCCTTTTTTATTATTATTATGAATATTCACAGGATACAAAGCTGATTGTCACCCCTCGTGCTGATCATGTGAGGGCCAGATTCACACTGGCAGTATACCCATTACCACAAATTGCATTTGTACCCCATGTCCCCCACCTACTCATCCCAAACCTCCCTCCCCTTCCCCCTTTCCCCTCAAGCCACTTTGTACACAAAAGAATGTTCTCTCTCTCTCTGCAAGTCCAATGCACTACTGTGGTATTTCTTTCCTTCCTTCTTTCTCTCTTAGCTCCCACTTATGAGTGAGTACATGTGGTATTTATCCCTCTGTGCTTTGCTTCTTCACTCAACGTAAATATCTCCAGACTCATCCATGTTGTTCCAAATCAGATAATTTCATTCTTTTTATGGCAGAGTAGTATTCCATGGTGTATATATACAACATTTTCCTTATCCAATCATCCATTGATGGACATGTAGGTTGGTCTTGGCTATTGTAAACAGAGCTGCAATGAACATGGGAGTGCCAATAACCCTTTGACATGATGATTTCCATTCCACTGGGTATATATTCCGAAGTGGGATTGCTTGATTGTATGGAAGATGTATCTGTAGTCATTTGAGGAAACTCCATACTGTTTTCCATACTGGTTGTACTAATTTATGGTCTCATCAATGGTGTAGGACTGTTCCTTTCTCTCCACACCCTTGCCATTATTTGTTATTCACTGTCTTTTTGATTATAGCCAGTCTAACTGGGGTGAGGTGGTATCTCAGTGTAGTTCTAATTTGCATTTCCAGGATGACTAGTGATGTAGAGCATTTTTTCATATAATTTGGCCATTTGTATGTCATCCTTTGAAAATTATCTCTTCAGCTCCATTGCCCATTTTTTAGTTATTTTTGTTTGTTTTTTTGTTTGATTGTTTTTAACTGTGTAATTGCTTGAGTTCCTTGTATATTCTGGATATTAGTCCCTTGTTGGATGCATAATTAGCAAGAATTTTATTCCACTCTATAGGTTGTTGTTTCCCTCTGTTGATTGTTTCCTTTGCTGTGCAGAAGTTTTTTAGTTTGATATAGTCCAATTTGTTTATTTTTTCTTTTACTGCTAGTGTTTTCAGGCTCACATTCATAAAGTCTGTGCCCAAACCTAGTTGCTGCATTGTTGTACCTATATTTGCCCTTAGTAATTTTATAGTTTCAGGTCTTCTACTTAAGTCTTTAATCCATTTTGAGTTGATTTTAGTGTATGATGAGAGATGCATATTTAGTTTCATTCTTCTGCATATGGATATCCAGTTTTCCCAGCACCACTTGTTGAAGAGGCAGTCTATTCCCCGATGTAAATTTTTGTTGCCAATGTCCAATATCAGATGGCTGTAAGCCTGAGGGGTAATTTCTGGGTTATCAATTCTACTCCACTGGTCTGAAAGTCTATTTTTATACCAGTACCATGTTGTTTAGGTTACAATAGCATTGAACTATAATTTGAAATCAGGTAGTTTTAGGCCTCCAGATTTTTTTTTTTAAAATTATTATTCAGGACTGCTTTGGCTATTCAGGGTCTTTTGCTGTTCCATATGAAAGGTAAGATTTTTTTTTTTTTCCATTTCTGTGAAGAATGTTATGGGTATTTCAATGGCGATTGCATTGAATCTGTAGATCGCTTCAGATAGTATAGACATTTTCACAATGTTAATTCTTCCAATCCAAGAGCATGGAATATCTTTCTATCTTTTTGTGTCTTCTTTAATTTCTTTCAGAAATGGTTTGTAGTTCTCACTGTAGAGGTATTTCACCTCCTTGGTTAAATTGATCCCTAGATATTTTAATTTTTTGTGCGACATTTGTAAATGGGCTTACTTTTTTTATTTCTCTTTCTGTTAGTTCATTATTTTAGTTTATAAATGCAACTGATGTTCGAACATTTATTTTGTATTTTGCAACTTTACTGAAGTTATTAGCCAGCTCTAGGTGTTTTTCAATAGAGTCTTTAGGTTTTTCTCTATATAGTATCATGTCATCTGCAAATAGAAAAAGTTTCGCTTTGTCTTTTCCAATCTGGAGTCTCTTTATTTCTTTCTCTTGCTAGATTGTTCTGGCTAGTACTTTCTGCACTATATTAAATAGAAATGGTGAGAGTGGGCGTCCTTGTCTTGTTCCTGTTCTTAAGGGAAAGGCCCTCAGCTTTTCCCTATTCAGAACAATATGGGCGGTGAGCTTGTCATAGATAGCTTTTATTGTGTTGAGATACTTTCCTTCTATACCTAATTTGTTTAGAATCTTTATCATGAAGGGATGTTGAATTTTGTCAAATGGTGTTTCAGCATCTATTGAGATAATCATATGATCTTTGTCCTTGGCTTTGTTGATGTGATGTATCACAATATTGACTTTCATATGTTGAGCCATCCTTGCATCCCTGGGATTAATCTCACTTAATAATAGTGTATAATTTTTTTTAATATGTTGCCATATCCTGATTGCTATTATTTTGTTGAGGATTTTTGCATCAAGATTCATCAAGGATATTGGCCTGTAATTTTCTTTTTTTGTTGTGTCATTATCTAGTTTTATTATGAGAATTATAGGCTTTATGGAATGAGTTTGGGAGAGTAGCTTCTGTTTCAATTGCTTGGAACAGTTTGAGGAGAATTGGTATTAACTCCTCTTTAAGAGTTTGATAGAATTCAGCTGTAAAACCATCCGGACCTGGACTTCTCTTTGTTGGAAGATTGTTAATTACTGCTTCAGTCTCCTTGCTTGTTATTCATCTGTTCAGATTCTCTGTCTTTTCTGGGTTCAGTCTTGGTAGTTTGTATGTGTCTAGAAACTTATCCATATTTTCCAGATTTTCATATTTTTTGTCATACAGTTGTTTATAATGGTCTCAAATAATTCTTTGTATTTCTGTGGTATTGGTTGCAATGTCTTCGTTTTCATTTTGATTTTTGTTACTTGGGTATTCTCTCTTCTTTTTCTGTTAATCTGGCTAATGGTTTGTCTATTTTATTTTTCTTTTCCAAAAGCCAACTTTTTGTTTTGTTGATCTTTTCTATTGTTTTTTGGGTCTGTATTTCGTTTCGTTCTGCTCTGATCTTAATTATTTCTTCCTGTCTACTATTTTTAGGTTTGGATCACTGTTGTTTTTCAAGTACTTTGAGGTATAGTGTGAGCTAATTTATTTGAAGTCTTTCTGTTCTTTTGATGTAAGCATTTATTGCAACAAATTTGCCTTAGTATTGCTTTTGCAGTATCCCACAGGTTTTGGTAGGATGTATCTTTATTTTCATTAGTTTCTAGAAAATTTTTGATTTCCAGTTTAAATTCTTCTTGTACCCATAGGTCATCCAGAAACCTATTATTTGTTTCTATGTATTTGTATATTTTCCAGAGTTTTGCTCATTATTTATTTCCAACTTTAGTCCATTGTGGCCTGAAAAGATACTTGGACTGATTTCAATTTTTTGTAAATTTGATGAGACTAGATTTGTGACCTAATATGTGCTCTACCCTAGAGAATGTTCCATGAGCTGATGAGAAGAAAGTGTATTCTTTAGTTGTTGGGTGAAATGTTTGGTATATATCTGCCAGGTCCTGTTGGCCTAAGGTGCAGATTAAATCTTGTGTCTCTTTGCTGATTTGCTGCCTGGAAGATCTGTCCCATACTGAGAGATGGGTGTTCAGGTCAACCACCATTAATGTATTAGATCCTATTTCTTTCTTTAGGTCTAAGAGTGTTTGATTTATATATCTGGGTTCTCTGGTATTGGGTGCATACATGTTTATGATTGTTATGTTTTCTAGCTGGATAGATCCCTTTATCATTACATAGTGGCTTTCTTTGTCTCCTTTTATGTTTTTTCATTTAAAGTCTATTTTGTCCAATATAAGAATAGCTACTCCTGCTCATTTTTGGTTTCTATTTGCATGACGTATCTTTAAAGTCTATTTTGTCCAATATAAGAATAGCTACTCCTGCTCATTTTTGGTTTCTATTTGCATGACGTATCTTTTTCTATCTCTTCACTTTTAGTCTATGTGTGTCTCTACAGGTGAGGTGGGTCTCTTGGCTACAGCATATACTTGGGTCTAGCTTTCTAATCCAATCAGTCAGTTTGTGTCTTTTGAATGGAGAGTTTAGAGCATTCACATTTAGGATAGTTATTGACAATGTTACTTAATTCCTGTCATTTAATTGCTTCTTGTTTAGATGGTTTAATTATCTTTAGATCATTATTTCCCCTTTTATTTCTCATCTTTGGTGTTAGCTGAAAATT
The DNA here is from genome assembly GCF_000696425.1 of Galeopterus variegatus. Lineage (NCBI taxonomy): Eukaryota > Metazoa > Chordata > Mammalia > Dermoptera > Cynocephalidae > Galeopterus > Galeopterus variegatus. Next base: position 121,470 of record NW_007729048.1, on the reverse strand, counting down.
TAAGGTAGGACAATTTAGCTTCTTTCTCTTTCTTTCTTGCACTTTTGTTTGAATAGTGGGTTTTGCTCTTTCTTGTGTATTTGTGATAGTGGTCATGATTATTCAGATTCCAGATGAATGATTCCCTTGAGAATTTCTTGCAGGGCTGGTTGTGTGGTGGTGAACTCCCATAACTTTGTTTGTCTGGGAAATATACTATTCTCCCTCATTTCTGAAGGAGAGACTTGCTGGGTAAAGAATTCTTGGCTGGCAGTTTTTTTCTTTTAGTATTTTGAATATGTCATTCTACTTTCTTCTGGCCTGTAGGGTTTCAGTTGAGAAGTCTGCTGTTAGTCTGATGAGGGTTCCCCTAAAAGTAACCTGATGCTTTTCTCTTGCTGCTTGTAGAATTCTCTCTTTGTCTTTGAGCTTTGCAAATTTAACTATAATTTGTCTGGTGAGGATCTTTTTGGATTGAATCTGTTTGAGGACCTTTGAGCTGCCTGGATCTGAAGGTCTGTATCTTGCCCTTCATCTGGGAAGTTTTCTGTTACTATTTCTTTGAATAGGTTTTCAATACCTTTTCCTTTCTCCTCCCCTTCTGCAATACTCACAATTTGGATATTAGAGCACTTGAGGTTGTCTGCTATCTCTCTTAGATTTTTCTCATTATTTTTAACTCTTTTCCTTTTTTTGTCTCCTGAGTTATTTCAAAAAGACCATCTTCAAGCTCTGAAATTCTTTCTTCTGCTTGCTCTACCATTCTGATCAAGGTCTCAGTTGTGTTTTTTATTTCATTGAGTGAATCATCCATTTCTAGAAGTTCTGCTACCCTCTTTTTTAAGGTATTAAACTTTCTGTTGATTTATTCCTTCATATTTTGGATATTTTTTCTTGTTTCATTGTGTTCTCTAATTGAGTCTTCCTTTATTTCTTCAAGTTTTCTTAAGATCATTGCTCAGAATTCTTTTTCAGACATTTCAAGGATTCCTTGTTCCATGTTGTCTGACTTTGGAGCATTACTGTGTTCTTTTGATGGTCTCATTTCTTCTTGTTTATTTGCAATTCTATTGTTTTCTTGTTGATGTTTGGCCATTTGGTAGGGGATCTGCTTTTTCAATTACACTGAGGTTGGCTATGGAGTGGCCCTGGTTGTTACTGTGGTGGTGAATAGTCTTTGCTTGACAATAAGTGTAGTGGTGGTTATGTTAAACCACCTTGGGTCCTATTCCAGAATCTGTGGTCATAGAATGAGCCCCCAGCACCACACAGTTCTGCTGGGCTCACCTCAGCGGGTTGGGCCACATGGGCTGGCACTCCCCTCTGGGTCCAAGGGGTAGGGAGTAGTCACCTCTGCCGTGCAGGTCTGCTGGGTTACATAATCACCTCTTTTGTATTTTAACATAAAAAATAAGAAGTAAAAAGCTTATATATTTAATAGATATTATTACTTTGACTTCAAATTCTCTTCCTTATGTTTTTGTGTAAAGTTTTCAATATTAATAGTTTGCACACACGCAAAAAATTTCTTAGCAGATGGATATCCTCTGTAGTATTGAGTACCTCATTAATTATTCAAGAATTTTTAAGTATGGTTACAGGATCAAAAATGTCATTAATCATTAATTCTGCTTGCTTAAATGCATTAGAATAAGCATTTACTTTTCACAACAGAAACACCAAATGTATAGATTATCTCGTTAAAAATTGCTTTCTCATTTCATTTACTTAAAAAGCAATTCATGTTTAGTCCTCAAAGCTGTATTTTATTAGGGAAATATCACCTTTATTTTGTCTTTTAAATGAATTCATTTAAATTATTTTCTTATTTTTATGTATAATTATAATTGAAAATTTTGTCCCAGAATAATATCTATAAAACATATTTTTTTAAAAAAAGTAGATTTGGTGAACTTAGCCCTCTGTAAATATGTAAATATTTTCAAATAGAATAAAAAGCTCAAGGTGTGAAGGATATGATCTGTGAGCAAAACAACGTGAAAGCTGAGGGAACCAACAGGTATTAGAAGAAAGAAATATTAGTATAATTTAGGCCAAATACCTCATATATAGACGGGGAAACTGATACTAAATGGCAATGTAACTAGTTCAAGGTCATGTTTGTAATTAGAATAAGAACTAGTATTAGAAATAAAATTCCAGACTCCTTAGCAGTGATTTGCTAAAGCATTGTGCTATTATATGAATACAGTCTGTATAGCATAGCTTTAAACCCACTTTGTTTGAATTATGTAATTATCTAAAATTACTTTGTTTATAAGGATATAACTTCAGGGTAAATGATTTGCCCTTTTCTAGAATTATAATCTGTGCTTCTTAAATACCAAGCCAGGCAGAATGAAAGCACAGGATCCCTTGTGACCACCAAGAATAAATTTGGTGTGATTTCATACAACTTCAATTTAGTAATTTTATTTTTATTTCCATGGCAATAGGAAAATACAGTAAAGTAATAGCAATTATTTTCAAATGTGCTATTTAAAAATTATTTTCTTGTTAAGTCAGTGCTAGGGACAATGAGGTCTATGGGATTTACAAGGTTTTTATCAATCTGATTCTTTGGAAAATCATTATGCTGAATATGACTCTGGGAAAAACTAATTGATAAAGGTGATTATTTTTCTGGTCTCTTTACTCCACTTATTCTGACATATTCATACTGTTGCTGGGCTTCTCAGTGGTATTTTTCTCATTACTAAACCTACTCCATTTCTTCTTTCATCTCAATAGAGTATTAAAGATCCTAAATTGCATCCCTAGGTGACTACCTATCCTCTGTAGGACAAGTTAATATGGCCAAAAAATGAAGCAAGCTTTTTAGAATTCCCGACATTATCATAATTTGGTAAGGTGAAATAATTACATGTGGACAAAACTTACACAGATATAGATAATAGATGAGTAGATAGATAGACATGAGATACAAAATCATATAACTCAGAAACTATATGAAGAAATAAATCTTGTCCAAGTTATAGTCAATGGTTTGTTGCATTTTATGCTATTATCTAAGCTGAAAGTAAAAAATAAAATGATTTTTTATGATAACAAATGCAATTACATTAGCTGATAAAGACATGTCACATCACAATATTTACTAGAATTCAAAAGCGGAACCATGATAAGAATTGTCTTATTTCATTATCTTATTAAATATTCATTTAATATTTTCTCATCTGTTAAATTCATTTTTTTTCACTAACTTCACTATTAAAATGAAAGCTTTTTGAAGGAAGGTAATTTCCCAGATTATAAATTTCATAACATCAGGGATCATATTGTTTTTGTTCTTAATACTATTACCAATACTAAACATTGCACCTGACACAGAGATTTTAAATAGGTATTGACTGTATCTGCATTTGTGTCTGCGTGGAACTACATGTTTAAAGAGTGTCTTACAATTTTAAAGAGTGTTTTGCAAAATAGTAATGCTCAACATCACTAATCATCAGGGAAATGCAAATCACAACCACATTGAGATATTATCTCACCCCAGCTAGACTGGCTATTATCAAAAAGACAGAGTAACAAATGCTGGGGAGGATACGAGAAAAGGGAGGATATGAAGACTTTCAGTTTTTGCTAAAAACACTTAGCATGCAATGACTCAACTTGCTGAGCTTCGGTCTGCCAACCTCACTGGACACCAAGGCTGGATAATTGGCACTGCTGATTACCTTAAGAACCTGTCAATTACCTAAGTTTCAAGATAGCAGGCAATAGTGTTCATTGTACACAGATGTTATCAAACCAGTAAGCAAAATCTTGAGGTTCAGAGAGTTTTTCTTAAAACACACACATTCACAGTCAAAGGGCATTAGATGTATGGCATTTCCTCATTTATTTTCAACTGGGGAGGAAGAAAAGACTTGTTTATATAGCAAATTCCTCTGAAAACTTTCCTTTTATGTGCTACAGAGAGTTAACAGTATGCTTGTATTTAGCAGAGGAGTAATGTTACTCAAACTTTTAAAACACCTTTACTGGGCTTCCTCTAAGAAGATAATGGAACGAGGCTTTATTTTGCAATCAATATTCTTGTTAAAAGACATTATGGCTTCATGCAACTCAGTTAAAAGAACCCCTCAGAAAAGTAACTGAACAAGAGCAGATACCTGACTTTTTCTCTTCTCTTAATTTAAGACAGAAACATCAAAGTTGCAAGCCCTCAAGCAGTAGCAGAAGTCAAGTGCAGCCATTAGACTACAAAGCAGTCTTTGTAAATTATTAACATTCCAACTGTAGCATGCAGCTAGCTTCTGTGTAAAATCATAAATATTAATCAGTAAAAAATTATTTAAAACATACAAAATGATTTTAAAATATTGTTTTAAGGAGCTGAAAATCATACATGTTGATCTTTTCTAATTCAGAACCCTTAACCATTAGCAAAATCCACTATAGGTAACTGTGACATCTATAGAATCACTGGAGTAACCTTCCACTTTATTCATTGCTTGAGTTGTCAAAATCAAGGAAGCACTTATACCTAGGAGAGGAAAAGTTCCCATCCTCAAGGATTTCCTCCTACCAGATCATAAGCGTACATAACTTGAGTGGTAACCTGTGGCATGTGTGGTGATGTGAATTTTTTTCCAGACATAGACAGGAAGGGGATCTGTACTAGTCACCTACTCTTGTGAATGTTTCTGAGTCCTTAGGATTTTAGTAATATTGTCAACCTGTTTTGTAGCATTAGACTGACTCTAATACCAGCCTTCCTTCTATATTGCTTGAAATGACACAATTGGGAAAAATAGGGTTCCTCACTAAATGAGGCATTCGATTCTTTCCCTCCCAGGCTCACTCCCCTCTTTATATGATTAACACGGATTTAGATCGTGGCAGTGAATCTATTTATCTTCGGGGATGTTACACTTTTATAGAAGCAGCTCTCCTTATGATTTTCTAGACAGCACGTTCCCAGGAGTAGGTGTCACTGAGCGGCAGCCCCTTGTGTAAGATTTCTTGTGTCTTTTTCTCTTTCATAACAAAACTTTCAGAAATCCAGAAGACCAATAAAGTGTTACCTTCTCACATAGTATTTTCCTGTTGCATTTCTATTCTTTTCTGGGTATGAAAATGGATATTGACTACATAAGTTCAGCACTACTTGACTTTGATTGACAGGCAAGGTGATATGCACAGGACTTCGGGAGTGAAGGTTATACAAAATAATAAAATATGGTTTCTTTAAGCTTCTGCTTTCCTTGTATTATATAACTGGATCCTTCTAAGACTCAGATTGTCAACTTTATTTTCATTACATTAGGTAAAATTTAAATGTTTGTTTGGTGAAATTAAATATTTATATTTTAAACTACAGTTTACAATTTGAACTAGTGAGAAAATTTGATAGGTTTATCCATCTGACTTTCTTGTAAAAATAAAGTGATGTTAAGGGAGCTGGAGTGGGATTTGGATAATACAATAGAAATTCAGAAAAAAATGGCTTTTATTTCTAGTAGCATTTATTAACTCATTGTATGACCTTGGATAAATCTCTTATCCTCTGAAGCTTATAGTTTTTATTTATAATATTAAACATAAATTCTTGCATCCCCTCACACAATGAGTATACCAAAGAGGTTACTGTGATAGCAATATAATAAGTTTAACACTTTCAGACTGTAAGATAGTGCAGATAAAATTGTTGTTATGCTAGATCATATGAGATCTGATGCATGTGATATTACAAAATGTATTTGCGTTTTTAGAATTATTTTGGAGCCTGAAATGAAAACAGTTGTTAATTTCTTTATGGTCAGCAGAGTGACAGGATTAATGCAAATTGTTTCTATGTAATTTGACAGAGTAGCACTTTGTGTATTAGACTGATTAGACTGGATATGATACCATACACTACACTTCGCTTTCCTCTCCTCAGCTAAATCACTTTGAAAAACCACTATAGGGGAATATACTGGATGAGCACACATTAGGTTATCTAAAAAGTAAAATTATGTGTACTGGTATTATTAAAGATAAATGTATCAAATCCCAGACAAAGATAAAGAAAACTGGTATTTCTGCTGACTTCATACAGCATGATAAGTAGTTCCATTAGCTTTCAAAATGTCATATGGAAGATACCAAAATGAATACACATGCAGGGAACATGCAGGGATACTGTGATCTACAAAAGCTATAAGGTACTTGAGGCTTGAGTAATTTTACCTCCTCAAACATGAAAGTAAATAAACAAACCCAGGCTTTTTGCACCATATTTGTAAAAATAAAGACATCCTAATTTTATTTTTCAAATCTTGCTATTTTTGTATCAAAAAAATTAAAGATTAAAGGAGATCTTTTTAAATCATCTAAATATCTTCTTCAAAGGTAAAGCATAAAGGAATCAGTCCTAGGTGCACATTGTTTGAAAGCATAGTTGCCAGCATCATTATTCCTAATTATTCTTGACATTTTGTCCATTATACCGTGAGGCTCCTCCGAGGATAGAAATAATCAGCTGAAAGTGAGGACTAGCTAATTATCTACATTGTATGAAAAAAGTTCTAGTAGTATAGATGAAACATCAATTATAGAAATTGGTGATAAACCTGGACAGTGGAAATATATCTTGGAAATGACTCTTAGCCAAAAGTCTAGAAATATTTGTCATTATTTTTTGTTTCTCCTCCATAAAACAATAAAACCTCATTTGCAACAAGAAATATATGCAAGAGCAGTTTAAGTGAATAGCATACTAGGGTATTACTTATAAAATATAATCACCTTTTAAGATTGCAAATAATCTTTGAAAGTGATTTTTAAACTTTGCCTTTCTAAAAATTTTTTAATTGACATGTAATAATCGTACATATTTTGGGTTACAGTTATATTTCAATACATGTATACAATGTGTGATGATCAAATTGGAGTAAAAAATTGATTATTTATGAAGAAAAGTAACATATGTTGTTCCTGTCTACATTAAAAAGAAATTGTAATAATTATTTATATCTTGTTTTCATTAAACAGTAAAACACCAGTTAATTTTATAAATATAACTTAATAAACATTTTATAAACATGGTTGTAATTTTGTGTATGCTCTTAATATAAAATTTGACCATCTTATGCTTTTGTATCTAAATGTGGGTTGCTACAAAAGTTGTTTGTACTGGAACTTTACCAAGGTACCCTCAAGGCAAATGTTAATTTATGGAAAGAATTGGCTTACTTGTAATGCTGAAAATGAAGTTGGTGTTTCCACATAATTCTAAAAAAATAGATTGAAAAATAAAAATTTCCTTTGTATTACTGAGAATGTTATCCTTAGTTTGCATTTTTTTAACATCAAGCTTTTGTGTCCCTGCATACAATTCCTTTTTCAACTATTTTTGAATTTGCACTTTATGTTAGTGAATGTCATGAAGTGTACCTGGTGTTTGGATAACTCTGTAAATGAAAGAGAATGCAAATCTTACCAATTGGAACACCCCATCAACTGACTATACCTACATTTGGGAAAATAATTACAAGCCAAATGTGTTCAGACTACCACACCCCAGTCTGCTACATCAGTGTTAGCATCTCAACATGGCTGAGTCCTGCTAACCTGGAGGGCAAACAGACATGGAGGATGATCTTGGTTGCTGTGAGAATGACCAGGATTTATGGGAGAGCAGGTGGACCAATTTGTATAATGAAAAATTGCCCCATCCTAAATAGTAGCATAAAGTGCTAATGGGTACACAAGAGGAAACTTGGCATACAGAGAAAATTCTGGTCTTTCAATGGGTACTTGTATTAAAAAAAAAAAGCTTTACAATATTAATATATGCAATTGATATAATTACATGTGAATGACTCATAACATTAGTAAATGTGCATACATTGTGGGGTATTACCAAATATACTAGGGATTTGCAATGAAACAAAATATGCAATAAAATAACATTTGAAATGATTCATAACATAAATAAATGTGCATATATTGTGGGATATTATCAAATATATAGGGATTTGCAATGAAATGAAATAAGCAAAAAAAAAAAAAAAAAAAAAAAAAAAAAAAAAAAAAAAAAAAAAAAAAAAAAAAAAAAAAAAAAAAAAAAAAAAAAAAAAGTTTGAAAATCCCTGCTGTTAGTAAAGTAAATATTTATTAAGATATAAATGATAATGAGCACACCCTCAGGATTGTTGGAAGACCTAGGACATTTCTTTGATTAGCTTTAGGATGAAGGAACCAGTAAGATTGTAGGTGTTTTTTCCTTTTTTTTTTTTTTGCAAGGTTTTTTTCTTAGAGTCAAAACCCCTTTTGCTTGACTTCTTCAAGATAGTTGTATCAGTGAAAGTTTAGACAGAAACCTTCACTGGTACAACGATGTTACAACTATGAAACACCTGTGTGTGTGTGTGTATATGTATGTGTATGCATATGCACATATATACACACACACACACACACACAGAGGAGAGAGAGTGTGTGACTTGGTTAAGTGGTCTGTCAGGCTGTTGTCTTTGCATCTGATGCTGGAGATCAAAACAGGCAGTAAAGTGAGGGAGAGTGAGGACAAGCTGGAACCCACAAGCAGAAGCAGGCAGTTCTCATTGCCTCTGACCTTACTGCTGTGGGTGTCTTGCAGAAGTCGGTACCCTTTGCCATGGAGCTAAACATAGAATTGGCCCTATAATAAGAGAAGCTAAAAGCTGATCCAGAGGAAGGTCGAAGAGTTGCATTCCGAGTGCTGACCCTCACCCAGGAGATGAGCCAGCTGACCAATATGCCTGAGTTACAAAATGCCTGCTGCCTCAGTTCCACCCTCCAAATACTGTGCAAGAGTCTCTTATGGTCCATTCTAATTGGAAACATACAGAGAAAGGAAGTCTAACACATGTAGTTCACACTAGCGGGGTTGATACATTACAAAGCCTCCACAGTAGTCACTGGGAAGATCAACTGTGTTTGCCCTTCTTAGGCTTAAATGATTTATACAATCTATTTTCATAGAGCAGGGTTATATTCTGAATAGGTGTGGGTTGCATGATTTGTAGCAGGTCAACAGCAGGCAATGCAAATATGGCTCGAGTTGTAAATGACTCTAAAACTCTGAGGCAAATAAACTTTCAGTTCTCAGATACACAATTAATATCTATAGAATTGATTCATTAAGGAGAAAATTAATCTGATGCAATATTTAGGTTCATTTAGAATTTTGGAGCTAATCTTTGGAATACTTCAGCAAGTTCATATTAATGCACTTCTATTGTGCCTCCAATCTGCATCGGAAGGGTATTAATCAACTGTACTTCATGATATGCTATGCCTTGTTGTAATTATCAAATGTTTCTTTATTATTAATATTTCTAGATTGTTAATATTTATGTTTTCATTGATAAAACTATATGTCACACCTAAAATGTATAATAAATACATCATTAGACAGTGGATATATTTACCTTTGGTGGAGACTTCTATTATTAGTTATGTAATTCAAGAATTTTAATTGTTAATATTCATTCCATGTAGTCAAAGCTAAAACCCAAACTTGGAAATAATAAAAGTGATAGGATGTTAAGCTGAAATATAACACACATACACATACACACAACTTTTTTTTATACATTTTAGTTACAAATATAAGGGGCGCATTTGCACTTACTTCCCTTATAGAACTTTTTAAACTGCCACGTAATTATTTATTTATTTGTATCTACCCCCACCAAACTGCAGAATATAATAATTGAGAGCAGTTTGCAAAAACATGCAAGTTTAGTGTACAAAAACTTTACCTAAAATGCAGAGCAAAGTCTCTGAAATAAGGTAGCTACATGAGAAAAACCTAATACTATCTTACTCTCTCAGTTTTGGTGCTTTGTGTTTTTGAATTCTACTGCGGCTCTAACACTTCTTCCTCTTTTTAGTAACTAAACATGGAAGAGACACATATTTTTTAAAAGGGAGAAGAAAGAAGCATTGACTATCTGGTAGATTTGCCCAGTGTAAGAAGGGATCATTCTGTGCAACTACAGTGATCCTACTACAGACACTCAAATCCCACTAATCTCTTCTAGAAGGCTATTGTTCTCTTGAATGGTTGTCATATTGCCATTTTAGGCAAGGCTTTCTAAGTAAATCCCTTTTGAATTGTTTAATTAATTAGAATCTATAAGGAATGAGAAAAACTTTCTCTACATGCTTAAGTAGATGCAAGATTATATCAAATTTTTGGCAGGGAATGGAGCTTGTTTCCTTCCTAACACATCTGATCACAGACTAAATTAAAATTTTCCAGGTAAGACTGAGCCAATTGATCTTCTCTTACAGTTGTCTGGACAGAGATTGTTTCAAGCAGGTTGTGTTCCCATATGAACAGACTCTGAGAAGGAGGAATTTTAGGATGCATTCTAGAAATGAAAAGTGGAAGAATGGAAAGGAAGGAAGGAGGATTGAACAAAGGGTTATGTTAGGCTGTGATACAGTCTCAGTGAAGACCTCAGATAACCCACAGGTAGCTTGGAAGCTAGGATGGACTTTAGATTTGTTCTATGTCAGGGCAAGAGGGGATGAGCTGCTCACTTGCACATGAATCATTCATTGGATGTATGCTGTCTTGGAAAGGGGTCTAACTTTGAGGAGAAGGATGCTATTCAGGTAAGACAGCTCTGAAGATGACCATCAGCAAGGGCTGTCTGCCAGCAACCCTCCCACCAGCTGGAGGAATATGCCTTTTAGTGCTAACAGACCAGTGAATTAGAAAATCCACTGCAAAATGTTATCAATTTCATTTATGCATTTCCACACCTCCTTTAGAATATCTATTTCCAGTTTATTTATTTGGAATCTGAGCAACCTGAGCTATTTGATTTAAAAAAAACACATTTTAGATTATTTTCTAAACTAATAAACATCTGATCCATAAAAATATCAGATTAAACAATGAATAAATCTTAAGGGCAATAAAGAAAACAGAATGACCAAAAAAAAAAAAAAAGGTGCAAAATCAAATCAAATCAAATTATATCAAAACAGAACAAAATGTCTAGAAATTATATACAGTAACAATATTTGAATAAATCATAAGAATATTATCTGGTATTCAAGATAAGCAATTTCAATAAGAAACTTATTTCCTCCTTATTGGTTTTCACTGAAAATTTTAGAAAAAATATGATTTGATAAAGCTACTTGCAGGAATGAATTCTGACCAGTACACTGCTGCTTGGCATCCCCTAGCTGTACCAGGATTCATGCCAGAATGGACAGATTCCATTTTAACAGTCTAAAGACACTCAAAAATAATTAGGCATAGTGTTAGCATGAGACCAGACACATTACATTCTGAATTATAAGTTAATATTCCATTTCATCTTAGTATAATTTTAAATAAATATATTCAGCTCATATGAGATGGGAGAGAATTGATTGTTGCAAAAAACAAGGTAAAACTGAAGTCATTCTGTAAAATATTTTAAAATATTTGGGAAATATCCTGTAAAAAAATTTAGTGAAGGTTGAACTTAGCTAAAATACCATCTTGGTGGTAACCTTTCAGAGTAAGTGCTACATAAAACTAGTCTATATGTATAAAAGTCAAAAGCCAGATAGTTCTATTATAGAATTTGTCAAATTATAACAAATTGGGTTGCCTGTCATTATCTTCTCACAAAACTGTACCTTCATTAATGACAGGAATAATATTCTTATAAAAATGAGGCAAAAATAATATTATTCAAATTGGTATTATTCAAAGGGTGACTGAAAAATTCCTGGTAAGTAAATGTCCTTAGCTTTTATTATTATTATTATTATTATTATTATTATTATTATTATTATTATTATTATTATAGAAAGAGCTGTTTGTTCTAGGATTATTGTTTTTCCCCACCAGTCCTTGAACTCCTTGAGGGTCGGGGCCACATGGGATATGTCTAGATAACTGCTACACCTCAGGCAGCACCTGGCAATTTGTCTGCTAATTTGGCAGTACCTGAGATTTGTCTGCTTGTGTCCGTAAAAGTGCCAATGAATTAATACATGTATCTGTAACACCTGGGTAGAGAAGCAAGCTTTCCTACACTAGAAAGGAGAGCATAGTATTTTTTTCAGCTCATTTTCAACCATAAATAATCCAGATCTTACCGTCTTGCAAGAAAGTACCCTGCTTGTTGGGAGGACAGGAAAATACTATCCTCCCAAGAACATATTGATAAGACTATGCTGGTATTATCAATAATCATGTAAATATCACAGCAACTTTGATTGTTACCCGAGGTTACTAAAATAATTGTTTTCTCTCTATGTAACCTTGATAAAGAGAAATAATTTTAAAATCCTAAGAAAATAATTTATTCTTGTCCATAGGGAAGCCCTAGCTTCCTTTAGTATTCCTTTACATAATTAAGTAACATAAATTCAATTTTGGCTCTAATAGTATAAACCAGTTCAGATCAGGGACATAGTGTTAATGATCATGTAACATTAAAATCATGCTGTAGAGGGGAAAGGGTGGGAGGTGGAGAGCATGCCCTGTCGTCTGTCGTGGTTTCCCGGCTGCTCGGAGTAGCTGCTGCGGGGCGTGCGAGGATTCGCGGATCTCCAAGTCAGGGCTGTCCAGGATCCTGGCCACTCTGGCTCCACGGGCAGAGAGCAGAGAAAACATGAAGGAATAACAGGACTCCAGGCAGTGCAAAGATAACAGGTGCCCATACCTGGAAATCTATAAACCTGGTCTTTCTCTGCTAAGGAACAAACCTAAAATCAAGGAACACTCTGGCAGTGAGGAATTTAAGGATGAGTTGTTAATGACAGATGGTCTTCTGCTGTTGGAAATAGTGCACAGCTCATTAAAGATGTCCGCAAGGAACTGGACAACCAACAGCAAAATGGTCCTATAGACTCAGCAAATAAGCGGGACAGGAGTTCTTATCTAGGACTGCTGGACACGAGAAGCAAAGTCTAAGAATGATGAAGAGGACAAAGAAACCGGATTTGCAGATCTATGAATGAGGAAGAAATCCTCAACCAGGCAGACCAACTTAGAGTGGAAGAAGATGAGTGTGGGGGAAATGTTAAAGAGGGAGCTGTGGATAAACCAGACAAAGCTGAGACAGAAAAGGGCCCAAATGGTGACAGAGTAAGGACTGCAAAGGGGGGAAAAGAAAAGAGGATTGAAAAGGGGAGGGTATGAAGAAAGGGAACGATGACCCTGCCCAGGGGAAGCCAGGTTCTGCACATCGCACCTGCAGTACCCGCTCTGTTGGCAACGGTGCTGAGGAGCTGGCCTGATAATAGATATCAAAGCCCTCAGCATGATCAGACCAAGGAGAGGCCACGACTGAAGGAGAAATATCAATGTCCTCTACTCACTCCTTAGAAGAGGACAGAATTAATGAGCTCGATGGATTAGGACTCAGGAGGAGCTCAGAAAGGAAGAACCATTTAGAAAGAAACTGGTCTGGTCATGGGGAAAGACAGCAGAAAACAACAGTAAAGAAAATCAAGACATGCTTCATGTCATTTTTTGAGACAGAAGCCATGAACAAAGATCCCCCTATGGAAAGGTTGGCCAGGAAGGATGTGGACAGGTTAAAGCCTGACAAAGGCTGAGCAGTGGGACAAAGACTATGAGAAGCAGGAGTCCCAAAACCGGAAACAAGAACTGTGGGGTCACGGTGGTGTCATTCTGATTCTGCCTGCCATTAGCACCCTATATGTCAATTCGGCAACCTCTCGAGAGTCCACACTTTTGAGAGCTCAGCTTTTATTTGGAACTGGTTATAGTAAGGGATGTGGAGACACAACCCAGCGATTGTGGGAGCAAAGCAATCCTGCTCTAAAGAGCTGGATGCCCAGTTACGTTTCTCGGACACAGATGATGAAGTCAGCCCTACATCTTGGGGTGATTTACCCCAGGCCTAAGCATCTTATTATAAATTTCAAAACTCTGACAACTCCTATTATCACCCCTGGACAACAGGCCCTGCCTCCCATTATTCCTTTACAGGCTATAGTCCTCTGCAGTACCCAGTGGGCCCTGCCAATGCAGTGTCACCAGGGCATCCACTACCCAGGCTCCCCACCCCATCAGGCAAGTATATATGCTGCCATTTCTCTCCCAACACCATGAGTCCTGAGGATATGAAGTGGTACATGAGGAACATGCAGAAGCAGGAGCCACACAAGCTTCTCTGGGTGGCTGACAACCAGGAGCTGCAGCTCAGCAACCTGCTCTCCAGGGAGCGCTTTTGTGCTGAGGGCCTGGAGAAGATGGGCCAGCTTAGAGCTGGACTGCTGCAGCTTTGTAAGTGCAGTATTCTATTACACACTGAGTTATCTGACAATCATAATATGGATCAGATTATTTGGAAGAATGCTTTCTATATGGTGATTGAAACATTCAGGCGGTTTCTCAAGGATCTGAATGTTGGAACCTAGAACAGATTTGACACAGACTTTTGGATGTCTTGGATGAGGGTAGTGACCTCTTTGATAGTTTACTTCAGAAGCTAAAGGTAACTTACAAGTTCATACTGGAGGACTACATGTATGGTCTCGCCATTTGTGGCAAGCCATTATTCAAGAGAGTAAACTATGCCTTCGTTAGTGCACAGCGATGTATGATTTGCCAAGGAGATACTGTCAGGTATCAGGAGCAAGAAAATGATACAGCAAATTATGGGAAAGCATGCAGTTGGTACCTGAAGGGCCAGCACATTCACTGCTCCCAAGAATGAATGCCCCATAACCAGTTGGCATTGCTAGTAGTGTATAAGAGGAAGAAGCTTAATACTACTATATATTACTATATGTGCAGTTTAGCTGCCAGCAATCCTAACCTGACTGCCAAGGAGAGTCTCATGAGCTTGTTTGAAGAGACCAAACAAAAGGCAGAACACATGGAAAAGAAGCAACGCAAGGAATTTGAACTGAGCCCTGACCAATGATGGAGAGAAATGAAGACAATTTTCTGGCATGTTGGAGCTGACACCACTTACCTGGAGATCTGGATTCATCCATCGCATCCCCAGTCCTTGCAGTGCACTGAGTCTGTGAAGGATCCTGAGTAGGAGAATGGACTGGGCAGCCTCAGCCCCAGTGGTCTGAATCAAAGTTTCATCCTCAGTTTTCTCCATGCCCATGGGAAGCTGTTTACCCAGATTGTGATGGGGACATTCCCTGCAGGAGCTGACAAGGTCCTTAAGATGTCTCTGCAGCTTGGTGCCTTTCCTATTGGAAGAACCTGCATGCTACAGCTTATGACCATCAATGTGTTTGCTGTACATGATTCCCAGTTAAAGAAGAACCAACAACTTGATAGACCAACCAGAGAATATTCAGCTTTTCTTGAAAATACAATTATTTTAGCTTCATAACATGCAAGTATGTATCCCTCAAGTAGTGCATGTATCCATAGGGACAGGAGACTGATATTTTATCAAATCTCTAATGGTGTTCGAGACTGACTTTAAAATTAGGCACTTAATCGATAGTGATTGATTTACTAGGATCTGGGAGTGTATAAAATGAATTTAGGCAAATAAGAAATTAGCAAATTGTTAATTTAAAACAAAAATTATGTCTTTTTAAAACAAAAATTAGTCAAGTAATTGTGCCTGATAAAATGTTAATGTGTTAGAAAGAACACCAAAACATATTGTACAAGGAAAGTCTAGTTCCAGGAGAATGGGAAGTAAAATACAATATAATAAAAAGTGCAAGTTAGGCTGAAAAGACATATTTTTGTATGACCAAGAAATCAATCAAAATATAGAACTTTTTCTTTGCCCTTAAAACTTTCCTCATTCTTCATTCAAGTCAGTCTTCCTGCCCCATAAGTAAACACTGTTGTTATTTCTATGGATGATTGAATTTTAACTCAATTTACCTCTCCCCTGTTAATTTAGAACCACTGAAACCATAATATTGATATAACTGAAATTTATATACTTTCCTAAAAACAAAAGGGAATTTCGAGACCTGTAGATTTTTTGCATGTGTGCTGTACATCTGCTAAAAGAAACAACTCTGTTTTTGTAGATTTTAAATGAAGGATTAGGATGATTAATTAAAGCACTATTTAAAATATGAATAAATTATAGTCAGTGCTTTTATTCAAGGATAAGATTTAAAATTTGAGCCAGTGTTATATTCCATGATCTTACAAAATAAATGGAATTTTTTTTGTAAAAAGCATTAATTTAAAAAAAAAAACCAGTAACGGAAAGAAATATTTAAGGGTAGGATGATTGGTAAATTAGAGCTATATAGTGGTGAACTAGGCATATGTAAATTGAAAAATACCACAGTAAGTAATGGGTTCTCTTTATATCCAGAAAACATAATGCATTAATAAATATAATACAAGGTGGAAGGGATGAAAGCAGTGGAAACTTTCAGATGGGAGTCATTTATTTTTGCAGTTAATAGGAGATTATTTTCAGATGGTTGTTACTTATGCCACTGGCTAAAGCATTTCATTAGCCCTTCTATCAATCATTAAGAGGTTGTTTTTTGTATGTGTTCAAAAAAGGCAGGCAGTGGAGAGAGAAGACCTGAGTTTTTATGTCGACACTGCCATTTGCTGAATGTGCGATCTCTTTGTTCAGTTTTCTTGTCTTAAAATGAGGATAATAATTGTACGTAACTCAGAGAATTGTTGTGAGCATTAAATTAGATAAATAATAGATGTAAAGCTATTAGCCCAGTGCCCAACACTAGGTAACTTCTCAATAAATATCTGTTGTTTTTGTTGCTGTTGTGTTTGCTACAAGGCATGCAATAAAAATAAATAAATAAAAGGGAGACTTTACATGAATAAATTTATCCTAATGCTTAATCAATGAAAAATTCATTCCTTCATTCAAAAAGCATTGCTAAGAGCATGCTGTGTATTAAGCAGAGTGCTTATGGCATGCCAGAATGGACGCTATATTGCCTCTGTTCTGGAGAAAAGCCTGGGCTAGTGAGAGAAGCAGGCATGTAAAATTTTATTTCAATATAAGTAGATCAATGCAGTAGTAACAATATATACCAAGTATTCTGTAGAGAAACACAGATGACTTTGACCTCGACTTATGAGAAAAAATACATAGATAAATTTCTATTTCATCCATGTTTTAAAAGATGATGAGTTTTCCAGACTAGGGGAGAGGAAGGAAGAAGCAAAGAGTTCTTGGCAGAGGATTCAGTATGGGCAAAAGCAAGAAGATATGAAAGGATCTTGTGTATCAAAACAATAGCAAGTGCCATGTGGAGAAGTAGTCAGGGAAGGTATGAGAGATGACGAGGTAGTTTTGGATCTTATCATGAAGGGTCTTGGGTGTGAAATTCACCCTGTTGCCTCCTTTTTTGTTGTCAACACAACAAACACAATTATCTTTCCTAATAATAATGACTTCAGAGAGCAATGATGTGTAATTAATGAATACTTATTTAATTAATAAGAATCTAGGACTTTAAAAAAAATAGACATTGAATATAAAGGGATGAGAAATTCATCTAGTATTTGGCAGGTTTTGACTGTGGTTCTCAAACTGATTAATTTTAGCACAATCGTATTTGACAATATTAATAATCAATTAAGGACAGTGGGTCACATATTTTAAGCAGCTTAGACTTTCGCCAATCTTTTTTAAAAAATATTTTTACCTGCTTAATTAAGCAATTACTCACTGAATTTTGAAAAACACTCATATTATGACCAAGTAATTTGTTCAATGCATGTTTTTAAATATTTTCAAACTATTCCTAGTAGAATCTGCTGTCTCAGAAATATCTTCCTCTTTCAGCATCAAGGCAAATGTAAATCATTCTCTTATGGCATTTATGATATCTTATCACATATTGTATTCACTTGTATTTGAGAGGGGCCTATGACACTCTGAGTGTCTGTCACCACATGAACAAAACTCCTTATGAACTGAGCAGCCAGAGGTATTTTCTTGTGTGCTTTTCCTCATTAGATCCTATAATACTAATCCCAGTTGATTGGACCAGGGTAGTTTGACACTTAACCCTAGTGCTTAAGTGGATTTGAGTAAGGGCCTATATTTTACATTTTTAACCAGCTCTGGTGTGATGCCCCGTACTTTCTAGACCATGCTTTCTAAAGCAAAGATTAATTATTTAGTTTAATTCAAGGGTTTTTAAAAATGTTTTTAGATAATTAATTGTACATACATGTTGGGTACAATGTGGATTTTCAATGATTGTGTACAATGTGTGATGATTAGATCAGTACAGTTAGCTTATTCATCATTACAATATATAATCATTCTTTGTGTCCAGTGACCAATTCCTCATTAACCCACACCCTCCTCCTCTCCCCTTTTCCATCTCTAGTTTTCTAAAAGTTCAACATATTACTATGATTGTTGTTTCTTTCTTTCTTTCTCTCTGTCTCACTTTATTGTTCATTTGTTTATTTATGAATTCAGTTCCTGGTTATGAGTGAGAATATGTGGTATTTCTCTTTCTGTACCTGGGTTGTTTTGCTTAGAATAATTTTCTCCAGGCTCATTCATGATGCTGCAAATGGTAGAATTTCAATTGTTTTTATGACTAATAAATATTCCATTATCTATATATACCACAATTTCCTTATCCAGTCATCCATCGATGGACATTTAGGTTGGTTCCATGACCTGGCTATTGCAAATAGAGCAGCAATAAACATGGGAGTGAAGGTATCCCTTTGACTTGATGCTTTCCAATCCTCTGTATATATCCCCAGTAGTGGGATTGCTAGATCATAGGGAAGTTCTACCTGTAGTTGTTTAAGGAACCTCCATACTGTTCTTCATAATGGCTGTACTAATTTACAGTCCCACCAACAGTGCAGAAGGGTTCCTCTTTCTCTCATCTTCATCAGCATTTGTTATTCTCTGTCTTTTTTATAAGAGCCAGTCTGATTGGGATGAGGTGATATCTCAAAGTGGTTTTGATTTGCATTTCCCTGATGATTACTGATGTTGAGCATTTTTTGATATACCTGTTAGCCATTTGTATGTCTTCCTTTGAGAAATGTCTATTCAGCTCCTTTGCACATGTTTAAATTGGATTTTTTGTTTTTTTGCTATAAACTTGTCTAAGCAATCCTGAACAACAATAACAACAAAAAAGTAAAGCCTGAGGCATTATACTTCCTGATTTCAAACTATATTACAAACCTATGGTAACAAAAACAGCATGATACTGGCATAGAAACAGACATATGGACCAATGGAACAGAATAGAGAACCCCAAAATCAACCCATGTATTTACAGCCAACTGATCTTCCACAGGGACACCAAGAACATACATTGGGGAATAAATAAATCATACTGAGAAACTAGATATCTATTTGTAGAAGAATGAAAAGATCCACACCATATGCCAAAATCAACTCAAAATGGATTAGAGATTTAAACATAAGGCCTGAAACTTTAAAACTTCTGGAAGAAAACATAGGGGAAACACTCCAGGATTTAGGACTGGACAATGACTTTAGGAATAACACCCCAAAAGCAAACGCAACAAAAGAAAAAATAAACAAATGGGATTATATCAAACTAAAAAGCTTCTGTACAGCAAAGAAAACATTCAACAACTTGAAAAGACATCCTACAGAATGGTAGAAAATATTTGCAAACTACACATCTGACGAGAGATTAATATCCAGATTATATAGAGTAAAGCAAAGATTTAAAGGGAATAAGATTCAGCCAGTTCTAGCTCAAGTTTATTTGCAATTATGAGGGAGAGTTGGAAAGTATTAAGTTACATGGCAATCCACACTCACCCTAATTGACAATAACTTATATAAATGAAGAATGGTACAGCCAGAGTGTGTAATTGTAAACAATGTAGATGGACAAAAAGTTTGAGAGTCCCTACCAGAGAGTGGAAGCCTAAGTCCTTGTGTTGAGCCCATAATGCACCAGAGGAACAAGACATCAACAAACCCAAAAGACTAAAAACAATTCCATGATCACTTTTATTAGAGAATGATATGCAACACAAACAATTTTTAAAAATCAAAGTTTTATTTTTCTAAGATTACCTAGCATTTTGCAGAACTTTTGTCTTCTGTTTTTAATAGGCTTTTTTTCCTGTAATGGTAATTTAATTGACTATTAAACCCTCTAAAAAAAATAGACTTCTAAAGATCAAGATGGCTGTCTATTTACAGCATTGTTTCTGGAAAGGAAGTTTAAATTGAACAGAACATATACACAGCAGTTGCTCAGTCTTTCTTTTTTTCATCAAAATCCTATATTTATCAACTAATTCATCAATTCAATTTCAAGTACAACTCAAACACCAAAAATATCATCCTATTTGTCCATACATGTATATACTTTGGAAAATGCCTCATATATATTCATAAAATCAGGATTTGTCAAAAGCTTTGTATATATTTTTTTGTAAATCTATTGCAATTTTCTTTTTCTCCTATATGAACAACATACCTCAGACATAAGTAACTTGTGGGGTGCATGTTAATAACATGAGCTCTCTTGCATCTAATGGTAGAAGTATGAGACTTCTCTAAATCTTTTCCTTGTACACAAAGAATAAAAACAATTTCAGTATACTACACTTCCATAGTAGATACTGATATTTGGAAAGAGCACAGGGACTACTTTTATAACTATAGGAACATATTGATTCATCATTTAAGTAGTTCTCCCATTTTAACTTATTATAAGCTTAAAAGTAAAAGCCATCTAGTTTAGGAACTGGAAAAGCTCTGTAGATGAATTAACAGCATATGTACATTAAATTCATGAAAAGTTCAAACTGATCTTGAGATGGCATTTCAAAGTTCTGACAAAGTTTGATCAGTCTTTTCTTGCATAGTAGACATGTTGCAATTAGTTTCATGCTAAGTTTTATATTGACTTCTGGCAATGGTTTTGTGCTATTGTAGACACTTTTACCAAGATCCTTCTTTAGTTCAAGTATTCAACATATTAATTAAAACAGTCACATATACATCCCCAAATATCTATGATATATAACATTATTTCCCATATTTAAATTAATAGTGTATGTGCCATAGCATTTTTAATACTCTTTAATTATGTATTTCCTATTATAGTTATCTCTCAGTGAAAAGTGATTTAGAAATTATATTAGTTTTGCAGGTAAAATATGTGCATAGATGTTAAGTGCACATTCAAATTTGGTGGTGCTTAACTAAATCCGACAATGGGGATCTGTTCTAAGTATGCATGTTGTAATTATTTAAAGCTCTGTACATTTGGCATTTAGTACGTGAACACATACTCTTCACAGTGTGAGTATTTCCTGTGAGTGGTGTATGAGGACTTGTTGATAAAGCTTAGGTGACACTTGAGCAGCTAATAGAGGTTTGGGGTACAGTGACTCTGAAGTGTTTTAATGAATCATGAGATTGTTAAAAGTAGCATTGATGCCAGACTTTATATCTGTGAAGTGATTTGCATTCTTATTTTCAATAAGAGAACTTGAACTCTAGAGTAGTCATATGAACCATGAATGACTACTCCAGAGTGTGAATAGAGAGTAAAATATATTTCCCAGTGCACCATTTACATAGAAATGTTTCTAGAGTAAGAGGATTGGATGGGGTAGCTAACAACCAAAATGTCACTGTGTTCTGTGAAGTTTTATCAAAAACAGATCAAGTAATTCTGGATAAAAACAAATGCTTTCTTGATATTAGCCATAAAGCAGCATTTTTCCTGCACAAGACAGGTCTGCTTCTTCTCTGTTGAGTTAGCTAACATACAGAGCATTTCTCCTGATGATTATGCACTGTTTATCTCACTCAGCTCTACACTGGGTTCCTTGAGGAAAGGGACGATAGTTTATTAATGTTTGTGTTCTAAAATGCCTCTACATAATAGGTAATTAATAGTATTTATTGAATATATAAATAAGAGATTTGACATTTCTGAAAGGAATTTACCTATGATTAAAAAAAATCAATAGATTTGAAGCTCAGATAATTAAAATCCCATAGAGGATTTCTTTAAATAGACACCAGGATAGGTCCATAAAATGCTGAGTACAGGTTATATTATACCCCCATGGGTGGGTTTTTTTGTACTCTTTGATAATGAGGATCATTTACAGAGGTGCAAAGATGTGCTGAATCTTCTCTCCACTAAAAATAGAGCATGTTCTTAACTGATCCCTGAGCCAGGAAGCCCCATGGAATAACATGTATTTCTTCCTCTCTTTGCTGTTATGAGGTTGTACCTTGTGCATAATTGCTGTTAGACACAAGTGAACACTAGTACAGTTTTTTGTTAGCAAGCCATAGCTAGTTACAGGTAGCTACCAAGTTATTCTCTTTGGTGAAAATTGGAAGAGAATACTGACAAGAGTTTTAGGGAGAATAATAACATAACTGTTAAATTCTCATTTTTAATGTACTTAACAAATATGTATCGAGGACTATGTTGTAAAATACTGTTTCAAACAGCACATGTGTACACGGATTAAGGTTTACTCGACAATTTATTTGTAATTGGAGAATATACATTTTTTTTAAGACTGAGTATTTTACTAATAGGAACTTAGTGCTTACTTGGTGCTAGGAAGTGTGCTTGCATGGTGATCCCAAGATAATTCCTCCTCCTCTTAAGGGGAATTCTCCATTTCTAGAACAATTTTTCCCTTTAAAGTACCCATAAAATAATATAAAATTTTTGGTGAGTTTGAAATATGAGTGTAATAGAGTATGAACATATTCTGAAAAGCTGGAGTATAGGTATAGCAGGCTAGGTATAGCCTGATGGACAGTTATTAATCTTTTAGAAGAAATATTTATATAAACAGATATTTAAAATTGCCAGATGCATCTTTTTACTTAGAAATGGGGAATGAACAAGCACAGAGATTCTCCCAATGTCTTCCAGTTGTGCCCAAATAAATACATTGTTGTAACTGTGGTTAAACTATCACCATTCTTTATTACTATTTAATTTTATAGTATTTTTGAATGCACAAGTTAAAATTTCATTTTATATAGGTTAAGTTGTATGTATCTTCTAATTTTACTCAGAGTCTCCTTAAAATCAGCAACAAGTTATATCCAACATTTATAGCTAAATACATTATGGATATTGATACAGTGCAATGTTGCATAAGGAAGATATTTGTGACATGATGTTAATTGAGAAAACCTGGATAAACACAAATATAAAAATGCATATAAATATACATACATACACATGCATGCACACACTCACATGTATGCCTTAAGCTTGCAATGTGTGTGTGTAAAAAAATTGGAAGAAAATATATCAACATATAAATCAGCTGACGTCTGTGGATTGTGAGATTATAAGACTGTCATTCTGTGTATGGCGTATGACTACTGCTGCCAAAATCCTAAATATTTAGTGAATTCACATTCAGGAAGAATTATCTTTATATTGTCTCACTGTCCCCATCTGCTCCACTTTTTCTATAGAGAAAAACAAGAAGACAGACGCATAAGCAAGAACCCGCTCTAGAAACATCAAATATTTAAGAAAAATTGGATGCCAAGTAATTTATGTAGAAATTTGCAGTTTACATGGCTTTAACCACTCTTTATTTCTAAGCTACTTCATTTTTATTTATTTTTTGCCTTTTGTGAATAGGCTTTTAATTACACCCATAAGAATGAATTTACCTTATATTAAACTTTGTCCTCAAATGGCACACTAAAACAATTTTATTTAACCTGGATATTATAGGGTCTTATGCATTATGCATGCTACTACAGGGCATGTTTTTAAGATATGATACTTTTTATTAGGAAGATATTCTAATATTTTAAAATGATATGGAAATATGAAATCACAACTTGAACATTATCTTAAAAGTTACATATTTTATTTCCTTGGACTCAGACTTTTTTTCCTTTTCTAATGTTTGAATAGATACGTATTTTCATAGATTTTCATAGATGGTAACCCGTTCATACATTTACACAGATAACTATTATACCTGACTTAAAATCCACTTGTAAGAAAAGTTGTAAGTAATGTAAATAAGACAATGAAGTTTTTAAAAAAATCACTTAGATTTTTAAAAACATATTTTTGCAAGTAAAACATAATTTGGCATTAAGATTGATAACCAAATGAACAGCAATACATGCTCTTGTTACATAATTACTTTTTCCAGAATCAAAGTTTATCTTAAAAGAAAGATTTTTCATAAAATAAATTTTGATATTGGAAATTTACATATAGTGAAGATACTAAATAATATATTAAATAACATTTCTACACTAACAGTAAACAGATACAGATTACATGTATTAATCTTTACAGCTATTACTCATGAAGCCTGATATCAATGTTATAATTAAAAACATTTTCCACGTAATGGGAAAGCAGCATCAAGACTGAAGTCTGTGGATTCTAGTTCCTCTTTCCTAGTAAAAATGAGACTGCCTGGAAAATATATATATATATATATATATATATATATATATATATATAACAAAAAGAGGTTATGGAAAGCTGTTATTACTGATTTTTATATTCTATTAACAAGGAAAAGTCTGGCATTTGAAATTCACAGAAATGAATTTTGTGTAATTTGTGTACTTTTATCTTCATACTTTCAATTCCTGAAAACTTTCATTTCTATATCTTTGAAATTTCTGTCCCATGAAAGTATTGTAAGATTTAAACTTTTCTAAATTTATATTGAAGAATTGTTTACAAGTATCAATAAAAGTAGATATTAATAATAGAATTCCCATATATGCTGACAGATTGCTAAAGGGAATCGCAGCAGTAGGGTAGGAAACATTATTAAAGATAAACAATGCCTTGAACACTAGGAATTGATAATGCAATGCAAAACTGTTTATATGTTTAGTGCATTATTGATCACATACTTAGTGGAATGCTGATTGCTATTACATCTATTTCATACCTACAATATTAAAAAAAAAACACTACCACCTTATATATCTTTTGTGATGTTTCATTTCCAAGTATTTATTTTTTTAAAAGAGCATGGTTTCTATTATACTCTTCTCTATAAAGTTATTGCCATTATACAAATCTGTTTTAATATCTCAAATAGTACTTTTCAGAATGTTATGCATGTGTCTATAGTAGAAAACAAAAATTTAAAAGATTTAAATTTTTTTTTTTAAAAATAAGGCCAATTTCAAGTTAAAATTACAGTTTTTAAATTGTTGATTTTAGTTAATACTGGCCTTTGTTGTCTATATTTCCTCAAATATGATTTTATACTCTTGTTTTAAAATTATTTGTATTGTACAAGTCTTGAGTTCTCTAAAGGAGCCTCAGCTTCAGTCATTAATTTTACTGAACCCATTTCTTTCTTTAAAAAGTACAAAATTCTACTTAAATAAGTGAGGATTCACTGTAACATCACAAGTCAACTCTAGTCAATTTTTCTGCTCTGTGTATGCTATAAAGAGGAAACTGATTCTAAAGCTATACAAGTGGAAACTGATAGCCAAGGAGATAGCACATGTTTTTTTGAGTACTCTTTAGGTTTGAGGGTGGAAAGGAAGAAATAAACTGTTAATCATCCAAAATAAAT
This sequence comes from Galeopterus variegatus, assembly GCF_000696425.1. Classification (NCBI taxonomy): domain Eukaryota; kingdom Metazoa; phylum Chordata; class Mammalia; order Dermoptera; family Cynocephalidae; genus Galeopterus; species Galeopterus variegatus. The sequence continues at coordinate 95,969 of NW_007729048.1, read as the reverse complement.
ATTTTTTTTATTTAATATAGCACGAATATTCTGACTTTGACTGCAACGACATTTTGGTAAAAGTCCAAAAGATCCAAAAATGTAATAAGCTGTCAGGGCAGGTGCTGAGTTAATCCTTTGGCTTTCCTGGTCTTTAAACACAGGCGGTATAAACACTTGATGGGAGTAGTGGATGGGAGATTTAAAAATTGATTAAATAGCAGAACTAGATGATCTTAAAAGCTTCTACACTCTCATGTGTTGCAAACTTGAACCTGATTATATGTAACTCTACCCTCCAGCCTGCATAATGAATTATCTAAATAGCAGGAAAACAAATCTCCCAACTCCAGGCTTGTCCTTGCTTCGGCCCATTTTTCATGTTGCTTTCATATTGCTGCCAGAATAATAATTCCAAAACAATAATATGCTTATGTTACAACCCTTCTCTTTCCCTCTAAATTTCCACATTCTGCTGTTTTTTCTGCTAATAGCACAATGCACACTTTGAAGCATGCCTAACAAGACTCTTCACTTTAAGGATTTATCACTTTTCCAGCCATGCCATATGTTCTTATTTCAGCCATACTGGACTACGCGCTGTTTGCTGAACTTGTCATATTCTGTAAAACTTAGTACTTTTGCTAGACTGTTTTTTCTCTGTACATTAGGCAAATTCAAAAGGATTCTTCAGTGCATTCCCAGAATGTCTTCTCTCTGGGAAGCTTCTATGACCACTTTTCAGACAGTTACGCCCTTCTTTTATGAGCCCGTTACTCTGTGCATGTCTTTATAGAACTCATTGCATTATAGTTGTTTGTGTACGTGTTTATTACCCTACTTAAGTACGAGCTTTTGGAGAGTAGGGACATTTTTTCACTCTTTTAGTTTATTGTTTTCAGCAGAATGCCATGCATGTATAGTAAGCTCTCAATAAATATTTGGTTAATGACCAAGTCAATTTATCATTCAAATTCTTACTAATCTTTATGTGCTTTTCTAATAATTAGAATTTTATGTAAGCAACAATTATAGATATAATTTTTGTGTGACTGCAATATACAGATCAAATAGAATTTGGACCTGTTACTACTGTACGATCAGAGTAGTTTTTTGGCATAAACTGAAGTTTCTTTTAACATTAGACCAAATGTATCTTTAGAGATAAATTGGGTGACTACTTAAGAAATAAAAGGCTGAGCACACAAGGAACTTTTAAATGTTGCTAGCAGTAGTGTGTGTAGAAGGGGGTAGGAGGAAGCAGAAAAGTTGGACCAAATAAGAAGAAAACCTAATTATTTTCTTCTGGAAAATAAACAGAACAAATCAAGAGAGAAGTGAGATGGTTGCTGAATGAGATCATTTTCTTAGGCTTATCTTCTAAAAATAATGGATTTTATTTTCTTCTATCTATCTAATCATTCATCCATCTGTCCATCCATTCATCATCTATTTTTTAAATATTTTTATCTCTGATTATGAACTCTAAATTGAAAAGTTGCAAATATGGCAAAACTTTCAAACAATCCAAAATAATATACAACATCATCTTAAACCTTGCTCAGTTGCCATACTACTTTAATCCCTGTTCCAAAACAACACAGTTAACAGTTTTTTTAATGTATGAAATATATATATAGTTATATAAATATTCTGGATGCATGGAAACAGAGCTTTTATGTTATGCACTAATAAATGCATATTTCATATATTGCTTGCTTTTTTAACTTATGAATTTATCTGGTATTTATTCCAAACCAGTATATTTTGGTAGAGCTTATTTATTTATTTTTTTAATCAGTTGAATAGTAGTCTCTTATATGGGTGGGACTTTAATAACTTTACTCAGTATTTTATCAATGAAAATCAAGTTTGTTTCCTATTGTTTGTTCTTCCAAAAAATGCTGCAGGAAACATCCTCTTAAATGTGTTTTTGCATGTTCATGTGACTAGAAGTGGAATTTCTAAGATTTACAGTTACTACATTTTCTTGCTAAGTGTCTTCCAACATTTTCGATTGTAATAATATATTAGTTATTTTATTGTTTGTTCTACACTGTTATTGCCTACATATATAAATATTTATATAGCAATTCTGTAATTAGCCATATTACTGAGTTTATTCTGAGTTTATTTTGTTTTTTATAGCTTTTACTTAGTCCCTTGGGTTTTAAATGCATACAATCTTCAAATATTAACTTTGCTTTCTCATTTCCAATTTTTTTTCTTCTATTTTTCTTATTCTTGATTTAATAATACTGTTTTATCATTAAATGTGATGCTGTACTTTGTTTTTAAATTTTTATTTGAAAATTATTTATTTGATGAAATTATATGAAAACACTTGATGTTCAAAATAACATTGGATAAAAATAAATACTGTTTCTAAAACTCTGGAGAATATTTTGTGACCATTGATCTATTTGTGTGGTGAATTATGTTAATGGAGTTCTTAACATCGAACCACAGCAGAATTATCTTACTGTCTAATACTGTGTATTAGTTTTCAATGTGCTCCAAGACTCGATTTCTAAAATTTTATTTGGGTTATTTGGATCAATATTTATGAAGAAAATTGGTCAGCAGTGTGTATGTGTGTGTGTATGCACTCATGCATGCCTTTTACCATGGATAAAATACCTTTGTAAAAAATAGAAAGTTGCCTTTTCAGTCTGTGCTCTGGAATACCACCGTCAATAATGTTAGAATTTTCTATTTCTCACATCTTGATAAAATTTATCTCAGAAATTCTCATTTGTGTCTTATTTGTGGAATGAGTGGGAGTAAGTCTTTGATAATATTTTCAGTTACTTGAATAGTAATTGACATGTTGATGTTTCTTAGATCAATTTCAGTTACTGATAGCTTTATAGAAAAGTAATTAATGTAATGCAGGTTATCAATTTATTTACACAAGAATTAAATAAAGTATTATCTGATCATTCTTTATCCTTTTAATTCACATTACATATTAATTCATTTTCTTTTTTTACCTCATTTTTATTTCTATTTGGGACATATTTTTCTGTTTTCCATCTCACCTGTCTCTCGCTTTTTTTTTCTTTTCCCTTTTATATTGGCCATTTTTCCAATTTAATATTTTTCTTTAAAGTACAACTATACTTCTTTTCACACTAATAAATTCATCTTTTTATAGATATTCATTCATTTCTTCTTTTCTTCAATTTTCTTCCTGTCTCTGACATCTTTCAAACATACACACTCATATGCACATACCCTCATATGTGTAAGTAATGTGAGTGTGTGTAAAATGTATTTGGACAGGTTAAAGAATAATAACAAACTGTACATCCAGGTACCACCACCAAGGTCTTTTATCTATTCCTTCAAAGTAGCAAATATCCTGAGGCCATGGGAGAAGTGCATGTCTAACTAGGGAGCGGCTCTGCCTGTGGAGATCCGCAGAAGCCTGCAGGATTCCTTGGCTGCTGTCCCTGCTGCTGTGCACTGGGTTAAAAAGGACAACTGATGACAGCCATGAAAGATCCAAGTCACAGCAGTACTAGCCCAAGCATGAAGAAGCCCATCGAGGAAGATGTGATTATTAAAGGTCATTCTCATGAAGCTGATAGTCCATTTGCAAAGTACATGTGGGTGGAAAATGAAGAGTAATTTAACAGACAAATGTAAGAGGACTTATGGGAAGAAGAATTTATTGAACGCTGTTTCCAAGAAGTGTTCGAAGAGGAAGAAGCACTTGAGTGGTTTATTCCAGCTTGAGATCTCCCACGAACTGTGGATCAAATTCAAGACCAATTTAATGAACTTGTTCGCAGTGATGGCTCTCATCTGGAAGATCTTGTGGTAAAAAATTATTTTTCATCTTTTGAAACCTAGTTTATGTTTCCCATAATTGGAAAGGCCAGCTACCACCCATTTAAGAAGACTTCTGCATCTCTCCCTCTTCAGAAATTTTGCTGCTTCTTAGCAGTGGAAGCAGAGGCCTCCCGGTCTCATTTATGGCATGGAATGACTCTGCAGCCCTATGGGGCTAGTCTTAGACTCATAATAGACTTCTTGCCACTACTTTTGGTCTTGATGTTGCCTTTTACTTCTGGTATCGCCTTAGGATACTTAAAGAATTAATCAAAAAAATATATACAATATTACCACGGGACTTGCCTTTAATAAAGTAGCTTGATGGAGAAGTTTTGTTCTTTCAATTTATCTTAAACATTTGGTGAAATATGAAAAATTTTATCTGAAAGGTCAAGCTTTGGAGATCTTTTCCTGACCCAGGGTTTTTGGTAAGGAACCCAGTTTGTTTGGAACTGTGATGGAATAAGGAGTTTTACAAGCTCTTGGCAGAAAAGGGAGATAAACCTATATTTGCATTTTTAATTATTGTTAGTGTCTCATTACTGATGATATATTTGCAGTAAAAAGTTTCCTCAGGAATTGCAATAACTAAACATCAGCATTATAATAAAGCCTGATGAGTTCTTCACTAAAATGAAAATAAAATAATTTTCTGAAACCCCAAAATAAGTAACAGCTATCCTGAATTTTAATTATTTCCCAGATTTTATTTATAGATTTTATTCCTTTTGTATTTATTTTTACATAGTATATTCTGTACTGTTTTTATCACAATGCTTCTTCACTCACTGGGCCCAAGACTCACTTCTGAGATATCCTTTCTTTTTCATAAAGGGTAGCATTTGTTTGGAACTGAGCAGTTTTATCAATCAGTTTCCTGACTACATAATTTTCAGAGTTCAACAACCTTCTTTCATTTTGTCCTTTCTCTGTCCCCTTCAGTACAAGCTGGCCGGAGACCTCCTAGGTCTCCTGTGTAAGTCACAGGGAATCACTCCACTAGACAGGATTTTCCTCCACAGGACTTTTCAAAATAATTCCGTCTCCTTTTTGGTTTCTGCTGAGATGACTGAGAGGATCTATGAGCCACATGCCTAATCCTTTCAAAGATCCGTCTTTGTGAAGAAATGTTATGACCATTTGTTCCTCTGAGACACTAGAAAAACGTTGTCCAGCCACATCCTTGGTTTTCTCTCTGAAGTAAGGTTTTTCTGAGAGAGAATCTCTTAATTTTAGGGTCTTATTCAGTCTGGATAGGCTGAATATATCTCAAATCATTAAGTTCTGGTTTCTTTTTATTTAATAGTACTTCCCTCAATTTATATGTATAAATATATAAATATATAAATATATATATATATATATATATATATATATATTTCCCCCTGTCTTTTATTTTACTATGTGCAGCAAGAAGAAATCAGGGCATGCCATTCAATGTTTGTTTAGAGATCTCCTAAACTCTGGATCCAAGGTCATTGCTTGCAAGTTATGTTTTCCATATAAATGTAGGAAACAGGCAGCTAAGTTTTTGGACACAATATAACAGGGATCCCCTCTCCTCTAGTTTCTAGTAATGTGTTTCTCATTTGCTTCTGAGCCTTTACCAGCATCACTTTTAATGATGATTTAGGTATTCTCTGAGATGATATAGGTATTCCCTACCAGGCACCTCACTATGCTCTCACCCACAACAGCAGGACTTTAATATCCATATGTCTACCAGAATTCTGGTTTTGATGATTTAGGTTTTCCAGAAGATAATATAGATTTTCTCTACCATGTTCCTCACTTCCTTCTGAGCTGTAAGCAGCAGAGTATTTAATAAACGTATTTCTAATAACAGTGTATTCAAAGCATGCCCTTTAAAATTCTTTCAGCCTCTATGCTGTACCCAATTCCAAAGCCAGTTCTGTATTTTTAGGTATTTGTTACAGTAGCATCCCAATACCAGGTACTAGAAATCTGTATTAATTTCCTCTAGCTACTGTAACAAATTACCATAAAATTTGTGGCTCAAAAGAACACAAATTTCTTTTCTTATAATTCTGGAGGATGGAAGTCTAAAGTAGTTTCATAGGGCTACGTTTCTTTCTTCCAAAGGCTCTAGGGAGAATCTGTTTCATTGTCTTTTCTAACTTTTTTTAAAAAATTTATTTTTTATTTTATTTTATTTTATCAATATACAATGTAGTTGATTTTCGTGTCCTCTATTCTACCCACGTTCTTTGGCTGGTGGCCTCTTCTTCTATCTTTAAAGCCAGAACCAAAACATCTTCTTTTCTCTCTAGGCTCCGATTATCACATCACCTTTCCACTTTTTCTGAACCTCCTCTGTCCCTTTTAAACGGACTATTCTGATTACATTGAGCCCTCCCATCTCAATATCAATAACTTATTCACATTAAAAAAAAAACTTTATTTTACCCTGTATGATAACATATTAACAGGTTTCAGGAATTAGACCATGGGCAATTTTGAAGATCCATTATTCATCCTTCCACAAAAGAGGGAGATTTATTGTGATTACCCTGTCCCTATTTTATCACTATATTGGAAAAATTGGGGGACAAAAGGTATAGGGACGGATAACTTAGTTCATAGATTTCTTGGCCACAAAGAGTTGTGCCTATATTTAAAAAAAAACAAGATGCCACACTTGGTGATTCAGGACTCTGAAATAACTGCTTTGATTTTAGTAGGGCTTAAGAAGGTTGATGAGTTCTGAATGTAGAACAAAAAATATAAGTATATGTGTGTGTGTGTGTGTGTGTGTGTGTGTGTGTATATAAATATATATATATATATACTGACATATATACTGACACTCCCCACCCTTTTTCCCCTTCCCCATCCCCCTAGTCAATTATTGTAGGACAACCTGTTAGATGATCAGGAATACTTTTCATCTTTCTGGGAACATAGGAAGATTAAAATTCCAAGACTCCCTTAATGTAATATAGGTCACTTCGAGAATTGTCCTTAAACAATCACAGCAAACACTGCTCTTCCTTTTTGTTCACTGGTTGAGTAAATGTGTAGAATTCAGTGGAGAATTCTGAGAATGTCCTAGAAGATGATGATGCATACTGAAAAAAGAGGCAGGATCTATGAATATAACTTTTAAGACTACCTATGAAACACCTGATGGAATTATTGTCATGAGTGAGAAATAAACCATGATTGTGTTAAGCTAGAGAGATTTAGAGGGTTGTTTGTTGCTGAAGCTAATATTACTTACCCTGACTAATAAGCTATATTTCATTCCAGTATCCAATTTTTTTGTACATCATATATAGAAATGCTATTGATTTTTATTTGTAATTCCAATAATTATAGGTAGAAACACTTAGGATTTTCCTGTGTACACTACCATATTACTTATAAACTATGACTTTGTTTATTTCCTTCCAATGTTTATCTCTTTCTCTTCTATTTATTCCCTTATTTCATTGTTTTAGGCATGCCAGACTGAGGTTAGATAGAAGTTCTGAGTCCTAACTATAGGCTTCTTTGGCTTATATCTGATGTTAAATAGAATTAACATCAGTATACGATAGCTGATACAGGCTTCATTTTGGAATTTATTTATTTTTTGAACATAGCTTTAATTTTTTTTTCAGGATAAGAAAGTTTCTTCTAAATCTAGTTGTTAAAAATATTTTTAAAATAACAAATATATACTGACTTCTACTAAATAATTTTTTGGCTGTATTGATATAATAACGTATTTCACCTTTTATTTGTTGTGGTAGTAAATTCCATTCAGTGATTTTCTAATGTTTATTCAACCAACATGCTTCCTGGAGTAAACTCAATTTAGGTTATGATGTATTATTTTTTACATACAATCCTGGATTTTATTTGTTCATATTTTATTTAGAATTTTTACATCCAGTATCATGAGTGTTTTAAAATACTAGCATAATTTTTTCATCGTATTGTCTTATTAACTTTTAACATTCTGAAACATCTGGTTATATGCCTTTTGTTCATTGTATCCTCTTAATAACTTTTTTAAGTCTGAAGAATCTGTAATTATATCTCCTGTTTCATTCCTAATATTGTTTATGTGTGCCTACTCGCTTTTTTTCTTGATCAGTCTCACCAGAAGCTTGTCAGTTTTATTAGACTTTTAAAGAAACAACTTTGGCTTTGTTGATAGCAACCGTACGTTCAATTTCTGTTTTATTTCTTTCTTCTTTTATCTAGACTGTTTTCCTCTAATTTCTTTAGATTTATTTTACTGTTCTTTTATTAATTTCTGAGGAAGTAGGCTCTATTTAGCTCATTATTTTTCTTTTCTAATAGAAGCATTTAAGCCAGGGATCAACAAACATTTTCTATACGTGGGCAGATAGTGAATATTTTAAGTTAAGCAGGCCACGTATGTACTCTGTTGCACATTTGTAAATTTTTTAAACCCTTTAAAAATATTCAAAAAATTTCTTATTCCAGTGACTGTGCAAAAATCGTGATAGGCTGGATTTGACCAGTAGGCCAGTTTGCTGACTCCTGATCTTTCTGTTTTCCTTTTAAGTTACATAGTCTCAGCTAACAAGTTTTGAAATATTTAATTAATTTCAGCTTTACAACGTTTTCAAATTTCCAGTGGCATTCCAACTTTGACTCATGAGTATTGGATTTTTTTTTCTTAATTTCTTAACATATTTTTTTTCTGGCCATCCTTTTATTTTTGCCGATTTATTTACATTTTCTGTTATGTAGAGTGTAATACCTTTCCAAACCCTTGAAATTTTTTGAGGCATGTTTTATAGCAAGTGAGTATTCTACGTACATTTGAAAAGAGTGTGTATTCTATAGTTGGATTGTTTTCTATAAAACCTTTAGATAAACTTTGTTAATTTTCTTATTCAATATTCAACTAAATTTTTAACTATTCTATCAATTTCCTAGGTTTTGTTAAATCTCCCATATGAAGATATATTAACCTGTTTCTTCTTGTAATTTCCATACATTTTGAAGTTTTGCTCAGTTTCATATAAATTATTTTTTTGTTTTCATTTCAATTATTGACAAGTACATATTTATTGTAGCATTTTATTTAGTGGTTCTTATTTGTTGTGCTTTTTCTTTAAGTTGTTTCTGAGTATAGATTTACTTTATTTTTATCCTCATAGGGATTAGTTATACTTCTTAAATATGTAAATTTGTGTCTTTTAGCAGTTCTTCCAATTTCTATTATTTATTTTAAAAATTTTTTGGCAGCTGGTCAGTAGGGAATCCTAACCCTCGACCTTGGTGTTACAACACTGTGCTCCAACTGAGATAACCAGCCAGCCCTGAAATTTCTATTACTATCTCTTCAAAGATAACCTTTTAGAGGATAATGGGTAAAAGTATAAATGAAATAAAACTGAATATGAGTTAATTGTTAAAACTAGAAATAAACAAATGGATATTTATTAGACTATTCTATTTTGTATTTAAACATTCCATAATAAAGTTTTCTAAAAGTGTATACTAAATCGAGTTACTCCAGGAAGTATTTACTTTTGCTTCTGGAAAGTACACAGGTAAATAATATTCTGAGTCTTTGAACAACTTAACGGTTGGGATTTCTCTGGCTATTCATGCATAGTGAATTTGAGAAATATCCCTTATGAAGTCTGCTCTTCATTACAAACTTACAAATTTCACTTGCTGGTACTGGGTAGGGGCATGGTGACATTGTTTGTATTTTTCAGGGTGTCCTTAAACTGAAGGCATGGATATTTGGGATGCTAGCTCTGTGACAAATCACCTATTAGACTTCCCATTTTGGTCTGCGTTGAGCTATATCTGTTCCACAGCTTTGGGAGGTAAAAAACTAGTGTTTATATTCATTTTGTTAGGGAAATTCCCGGAAGGAAAAACTGACTTTTGTGCTGTGCTTACTTTGAGGAGTTCCTGTCTTTATGAAATTTTGGTCTAAGGATTCTTTATGTTTTATTCTAGATTATAATTACATAAAGAGATGTTTTTGAATGGCATTCAGCATTTTCTTTCTTCTTCTTTTTTTTTTACATCAACAGCTTCTGTCCAGCTATCTAGCACACCATGTTTATGGTAATGAAAGTAAACACAAACATTTTTTTAGGGTATTCTTATTTTTGACCCTTGAAGTAAGTTTTTCTTCATTTGAAATATTAATTTTTATTAATTTTTAGTTTCAATATGAGCAGGTAAATATTTATTCCAAAAAAGTTTGTATTTCTACTTTTATATGTTATTGACTTTTTTGTAATCTAAACTGGACTTATCTTTTTGTAAATTATCTATGGCTATAATCTTCTTGGAGAGAACTGAATTTAATACATGTGTAGTAAATTCACTTCAGTAATTATGACGTTCTGTACTTATATAAGGTCGCTTACTTCTTACCTACTTTATCTTCATTTTCTGAGATGTGTTAATTCCATTCACATGCTACATTAATAATTTTTGATACTTTATGTAGTATTTTTTCTTTATAAATTATGATACTATAATATTTGTGGCATACTTGTGATTGTTTATTACAGATAGAAAATAGAATCATTATGAGGACCACAGACATCCTTAACTTTTTATATTATTACCAATCTTGTCCAGTAATAATAATCCAACCCTCTGATTTTCCTTTCTCAGGCCATACATCCAACACTGTTCACATCGCTGTGACTAAGCAAGATGTTGCACTCTGATTAGTCAGCTTGGGAGTAATAAAAATGTCTGTGATGGTAAAGTAATGATCTGGAGATTTAACAAGAAGTACCATTAAGTTTGGCCTTTAAAAATTATTTTCTACCAGAAAAAATAGGTATGGTGTACTAACAAAAACAATGGCAGTCTTATTAATGCAATGGCTTAATAAAGGTAGCTGCAAATGAATTGGGAAACATTTGAAAGCTTGGCTCTAGGAAATACTAAGAATGCATAAGAAAGGATAAGGTTATTTTCTAGAAAAAACTGACAAAATTTTATAAAATCACATTTTTAAAAGACAAATCAGTTATATACCAGTTCAATAAATGAACTTGTTTCTTTAAAGTATTTAATTTTAGTTTATAAAGTTGATTACATCTTTATAACATAATTTTCAGAAAAAATCATTTTGTGTGTGCTCAAGATTCCTGCTCTTGAGCACATAAAGTGGAAAAATATTGATATATTAAAGAGTAGATAAATGGGAGACTGAGAGGCTAAGAGAAGAAAATGGAAAAATCAGAAAGAGACCTCAGTTCTTTTCTCTTTTTACCTCTCAGTACCATTTTTATTTTCCTCCTCGGTTCACATTTATAGTAGCAGGGCACGCAGGCAAAGCTAAACACTTTTCAAAATGCTACTATACAATCCAAATGACATCCAATTGTAGGTACGAACATTGATAGAGTTTGGATACTTTGTCCCCTGAAAGCTCAGGTCAAATCTGAAAAAATCTGATTCCCAGTTTGGCAATGTCAGGAGCTGTTTGGATTAGGGTGGTAGATCCTTCATGAGTAGATTAAAGCCCTGGGGGAGGGTGGTAGATTGAGCTCTCTCTCTCTCTCTCTCTCTCTCTCTCTCTCTCTCTCTCTCTCTCTCTCACCATGTGATCTGCTCACACCCACCAGCTGCCCTGCCGCTTTCCACCGTGAGTAGAAGCAGCGTGAGGCCTGCATCAGGTGCAGCTGTTCCAGAACTGTGAGCCAAATAAACCTCTTCTCTTTATAAATTACCCAGTTTCAGGTATTCTGTTATAAGCAACAGAAATGGACTAATACAAGCATCCTGGACAGATTGCTATTACAAAGACCAAAGAGCAGTAAATATTAAATGTTAAAGTTTAATTTCTATCTCAATTAATAGCTTTGCTATGAACTGATATGGCATCACAATATTGGTTACCCAAGTTTCTTCCACTTTACTAATATGAGGCCCTCAACAGATAGCTTCCATTTTACAATGAAAGATGGCTCACAGTTTCATTTGTCAAGACTGTACTTCAACCATAAGATAGGATAGAAGGTGCATTGGACATTATGCTCCTGCCCTTTAGTAGTATGGCATATAATTTGAATTTATTGATTGCTCCTCAATTATCCAGGATTTAGTCACATGACCAACTATTGTTGAAAGAAAGAAAAATCACAGTAATACATAGAAATTTCAGAGAGAACAGAATTATGATTACTAGAGGTGGGAAGGGGGAGGGGTATTAGGAGAAATTCGGTAATGAACACAATAATTATGATTTGTAATAATAAACATGCTAATTATACTGATTTGATCATCACATACTGTATACAAATACCAATAGTCAACTCTGTACCCCATAAATATGTATAATCAATTATGCTTCGATTAAAAAATAAATTTTAAAAAATTGCTGAAATAGACTCTGATAAATGCATTCATTAGTTGTGTGGTCACGCACACAGATACAATTTAGTGTCTTTATTAGTAAAAATTAATGAAAGATAATGTGGGAAAACCAGTTCCTCATTCACCACATAACACTAAATTTGTAGACTGATTAGAAAGTGAATCGATCTGCTTCTGAGGAGCTGTAGGAATATTTAGAAATTATATACACATAAATGCTTACCTAGTGCATGGAAGAGATACACCATCTTTTGAATAAATGAATGGCTAAGCTCATCAATTCTGTGAGACAGAGCACAACTATCTCACAGAATCAGTTCAGTAAATGTTTATTGAGGAACTGTAGGCCAAGATTTGTGTTAGCCACTGAGTTAACAAGACTAAATATAAACCTTCTCAAGTATACTATGATGAGGAAAAAAATGCAAAACAAATTATATTAAAAGATTAGAAATTTTAAATATTCTTACATACTCACATGTTAATATCACCACACCTCTACCATGTTTGAGTGCTACTGGCTTACCTCAAAGAACAGTCATGGGTGAGTGTACTGTAATGCATGCACCTCTTCTCAGCCTTGTGTAGATCCACACATATACTATTAACCAAATTCATGAGTCTGAGGTACAAGCAGAATGTCAATGTATTTCTTTGCAATAAAATATTCTAGACAAACAGACCAAAAGACTCAATAGTGACATAATAGATCTCTTTTCTCTCTGGAAAATCTTTACAAGAAAGCAACTCACAATAAAATATTTGCTCAATAAACTTGAAATCTTAAAATTCCATGAGATAAACTGAATATTTAATATCTATTTTAGCCAAATGCATCCACTTCACGATAGAAGCTTCTTCATCAATGGAACTGAAATATTTGTAATATATTAGCAAAAGGTTATCCTGTAAGTGCTTTGGAAATAATTTCAGACCTTATTAATCTCCCATACCCTTATTTTTATTAAATCAGACCAACACTGACAAACACTGTGCCACCCCAAACCTAGCCCTAAGATTCTCATTGATACATATTTTGCTTAGATCTATTAATGTTTCTTCCATCGAGTAATGTGGAGGCATCCTATTTTCTCTATTTAATTTTAAATATATAAAATGTTTTATCTTACTCACTGTGCTAACTTCATTCAAAAATATATAAGGAGATGTCTTAGTATATTCCTAATATATTTGGAATACAAAAAAATGGACTAAATGATGTACCTAATGTACAATAAAATATTATGAAAATACAGAGGAGAGAAAATACCTTCGATTAGGAGCGTCAAGAAAGCAATTACATTTGAAATGGGCATTAAAGGGTGATTAAGATTTAAGAGAAATGGTAAAGAGCAATTTAGGCCAAGAAATTTGTGAAAATAAAGAGTCATAAAAGTCACAGGCCATGTTTAAAGAATAGTCAGTAATCTGCTGTGCCTAGAGTATGACAGTGTTTTAATATATAATAATATTAGAGAAAAATTATAATTATAATGTGGGATACCATGATAAAAACGGAAATTTTGCTTACTATTATAGTTTTAATAATGATTCATGGCATGGATTCATATTAATAGATCAAAGAGGGAAGACCGTACAATGAATGAATTAAATGGTCTCAATGTCAGGCACAAAAAGCAGAAAATTAATAGAAAATAATCTAGCCAGCCAGAATTGCTTATCTAAGGACATTAGTCTATAGAGCACAGTGAGTTTCACCTTCTCTTCTTCCCTCTGTTCTTTATCATCGGACTTTCTGAAAACAGCCCCATGTTTCCAGATAAGATTTTCTGGACCCAGCATATATACAACAGTATTTCTTTCAGTATAAAATGTATTGGGGCTAAAAATAATCATACTGCAAAGGAGACTTTAAGTCTCCCCAACACATCTTGATAGGGATAGTATATGAACTGTTAAAAATATAACACCTACATATATAAAACAAATGTTTAAAGACTCTTGAAAGTATGCAAAAAAAAAAGTCTCTCAAAAAAGACAGTGCTGTTTCTGTACATGAACTCCTATATCTGATATTAAACACTCAGCAATGCAAGGTCTCTGGAGCATTTTATCAAAGCAACAGAAGAAGTTGCTTTTGTTGGGGCACTCTTTCGCTATTGGACCATCATTTATGCAAAGAAAATAAACTGTGTATATGGGTAAGAGTAAGAGACAAAGAAAAATACAGACAAACATATTTTGATTAAAAAACTGTTAAGACTTGAAGATTATAGTGCATCCGATCCTAATTTGTCTTAACCTTTGTCTCCCTAAGATGCTACATTACAGAAGCAATTAGTCATTTAAGATTGGTTTCCAAACATGGTGGTTCAGAAATATATACTGAGGATTTATTTGAAAAATATCGATGTTATGTAGGGCCTCAAACATCTTTACCATTTAAGACATAGCCCTGTATTTCTTCCTTGCTGTGCTCTACAAAGAAAGGTTTTAAGTACACATGATGCCCAGCTGAAGTGGCACGGTTCTGCAGATCAACCTCCACAGGGAATGGCAGTGGCTGGTGACCATGTCACCTCCTACTAAGTGCCAGGCAAACACTGAGGTAGAAGCCCCAGCTGGTAAAACTTTACCAATAACCCCATTTTGACTGGGGTGCCCAATTGTAAGATAACTCACTCTCAGATATTTCAACAAAGTTTACCAGGCAGGAAATTAATTCTGGAAGATCTTTATCAATAAAAGGGCATAAATCATTTATAGGTCTGAAAACCTATGTCTGCTCAACACAATTGTGTGTTTCAGGGTTAAAACTTTTGGTCATACCAGTAATGCAGTAACTGAAAATTAGGAGAGGAATTTTTTTTTTTTTTTTCACGTATAGCTTCATGACAGAAGAGATGGTACTGAATCTTTAGGAGTAATTTAATTACTAATGATAACAAGGAAACATTTACTGAGTAGTTATTGTGTAGTTGGCACAATTCTAAGTGCATTGCATAATTTTAACACTCACAAAAATCCGGATAGGTATTACTATTATCAAAATTTACAGATTAGGAAGTTGGCCACTGGAGATTAAGTAACTTGCCCACTGTCACGCAGCTAAGTGGTAGAGCTGAAAATTAAACCCAGATATTCTAAATCTCGAATTTTTTGTACACCTCACTGCATGGTGAAATCCACTGACATGTACCATTATTATTTCTGAAGGCAATTTTATGATAGAAATGCCTCAAGGTTATTCACATATTGTGTGTGTGTGTGTGTGTGTGTGTGTGTATATTTTTTTTTTAATATCGATATTGGCTCAATAAAAAATAATCTTAATTAGTTAATCTCAGACAGTAAGAGCCACTAAATTTTAAATTAGTGTTTGTGTCTCTTTTGTTTTACCATTTCAAACATCAATAACTACAAGGCATAATTTAGGGAAAAAGTATATTTCCTGTATGTGGCTGCCTATGAATACTGTGCAACTCATCTCCTGACCGCTAAGTTTCCTGTTTTTAGATGGCCTTTTTTCATTTGATTTTATTTACTTTCAAAGTGACATTTCAACAGAGGTATCCACTCTCATTTCCACTCTCCTTTGACATTTCTGTGACTTAGAGCGCAAGAAGCTGCTTGCCAGAGACTTGCTAGATTGATGTTGGGAAGAAAGAAGAAAAAAAAAAAAACTGCAGATAGCAGATGTTTCTTTTCTTCTTGTTGTGCCTATTAGTTTGAAAAACTGACACTGCTTAAAAACAGATTTCAGATGTTCTGTCTTTTTGGCAGCAAGAGTGAATGTGTTGCCCAACTAGGAAAAGTGTAAGCATTGTCTAAACAGGAAAATTGGAGTTGGAGGATGGAGGAATGAATAAACTCTCAGTAATGGTTTGCTTTTTTCTTTCTCAATGAGCAATTTAATGCAAGGAATCGCTAAGTTAACTGGTTGAGTACCTTAGTTGCCCTTTTTACTTTGACTTTGTCATGGTATTGCTAGTACTCAAAATAACACTTCAACTGTTGTATTTTCATTCTTTTCTTTCTTATTTAATAAGTGACATATGGAAAATATTTCAAACCCCAAATATAGTTGCTTAGATATATATTTTTTCTGGGGGTCATGTGCATATTTCCAAAGTCATAGATGAATAATTTAGCAAAAAAAAAAAAAGTTTGAGATTCTTACCGTAATCACAAATGACAACAGGCACATACATGGTGTTGTAGAAATAATAAAAAATGAACTCCCCCCGCCCCAGGTATACTAATTGGAAAATGGTTTCCCCTATGGAAAGACAAATTAGAAAAGGACATCTTTGCTTCCAGGCTAAATGCAACCTTACACAGAGAACTGGGTAACTGAGCAGGCTGGCTTAAAACCCCTACATGAGTCCTACCTAGGAGGCAGGGCACAAACCCTGTGACTGAATTTTATAGCTCTGCAAATGGTCTAAAGTATTTTACCAGAGATCTTTTGATATATTTTGATTTTATGTTCTCCTCATGTAAATTTCACATAACCTGTTTTGTCTACTTCAAGATTCATAAAACAAGTTTAAAAGAGCTATGAATGGTGAAACCATTGACAATACAAGGCCAACTCAAGAAAATTCCAGAATACTATGGCAATAGTCGTGATGGGTGTATTTTGCATGTTCCTTCAGATTCCCCCATCATCTCAAGCTTGTAAGGAGAGGTTTTATCTAATTGATCAAGTTCTATTATGGACACATTACAGTTACAATGTCATCTGTGTTTAAGAAAAGTCTGCATATAATCTTCCTGTACTGTTTGTTACATAAATAATAAAATATAGTAGCTGTTAACTATTACTGTTGTTATTTTTATCATTCTTTACTTTTTATTCTTTCTTATTATTATCTTTCTTAGGCTGTAGAGCAGTAACAGAATGGTTCCTTTTACTTATGCAGGTAGAATCCCAGCAGCTTAAAAGCATAATAAGAAATTTAAGACATTAAACATCTTCACAAAAGTTGCCACCTCTTTGTAATGGAAAGCCATTTTTGTGAAATGATGAAGGGTTTTTTCCATAAAGAGCTCTGAACCTTACAGGAAAATGTGGGGTAGAATATCTAAACATTCTCTTGTTCAAAGTTACAGACACGCATGGGAACTTGGTGATCTTACACAAGAGCCATTGACAGGAGATATAGAAATCCAGTGACATAAAACATTATTAAAGGAAGAACAAATCTAGGTTGGTGACTAAATCACTGCTGACAGAAATTAGAGGGGATAAAAAAGATGGAAAGACATTATATGCTCTTAGATTGGAAGAATTAGCACTGTGAAAACATCCATACCACCCAAAGCAATCTACAGATTCAATTCAATCCCCATCAAAATATCAATGGCATTCTTCACAGAAATAGAAAAAAACAACCCTAACATTCATATGGAACAGCAAAAGACTTCAAATAGCCAAAGCAATCCAGAGCAAAACAAATGAAGCCAGGGGCTTAATAAATTAAACTACAAGCTATTGTAACCAAAACAGCATGGTACTGGCATAAAAATAGGCACTTAGACTAATGGAACAGAATAGAGAACCCAGAAATCAATCCACATACTTACAGTCAAGTGACCTAGGACAAAGGCACCAAGAGCATACATTGGGGAAAAGATTGCTTCTTCATAAATGGTGCTGGGAAAACTGAACATCCATATATGGGAGAATGAAACTAGGCCTTTAGCCATGCACCAAAATCAACTCAAAATGGATTAAAGACTTAAATATAAGACCTGAAACTGGAAAACTCTTAAAAGAAAACATAGAGAAAACACTTCAGTATGTAGGACTTGACAAAGACTTTATGAACAAGATCCCAAAAGCACAGACAACAAAAGAAAAAATAAATAAATGGGATTATATCTAACTAAGAAGCTTCTGCACATAAAGAGAAACAATTGACGGGGTGAAAAGACAACCGATAAAATGGGAGGAAATATTTGCAAACTATCCAAAAAGGTGTTAATATATAGAGTATACAAGGAACTCTAACAACTTCATAGTAAAAAACAGAAATAATCCAATTTGAAAAATGGGCAAAGGATCTGAATAGGCATCTCTCAAAGGAAGACATACAAATGATAAACAGACACATGAAACAATGCCCCACATCACTAGTCATCAGGCAAATGCAAATCAAAACCACACTGAGATATTATCTCACCCCAGTTAGACTGGCCATTATCAAAAAGAGAACAATAAATGCTGGTGAGGATGTGGAGAAAAGGGGAACCCTCCTACACTGGTGGTGGGACTACAAATTGGTGCAGCCTTTATGGAAAACAGTATGGAGTTTCCCCAAACAACCACAGATAAAACTGCCATATGTTCCAGCAATTCCACTGCTGGGGATATACCAAAGGAATGGAAATCATGTCAAAGGGACACCTGCATTCCCATGTTTATTGCAGCAATTTTTGCAATAGCCAAGAATTGGAACCAACCTAAATGTACATCGATGGATGACTGGATAAGGAAAATGTGGTATATACACAATGGAATACTACTCACCATAAAAAAGAATGAAATTCTGCCATTTGCACCAACATGTATGAACTTAGAGAAAATTGTTGCGGAAAAGAAGCCAGGCACAGAAATACCACATGAAGTGGGAGCTAAAAAAAAAAAAAAATACAGCAATCTCAATAATTCGTTGGAACTTTCAAATGGAGAGTATAGAACTGAGAAGAGGGAGGAGGAAGGGGCTTAGTGAGAAACTGGTAAAGAGCCACAAAAAGTGATTTTAATCTGTGAGGTTAGATACAGTAATTATCCTGATTTGATCATCACATATGGCACACAGGTATTGATACTTAACCCTGTACTCCACAGATATGTACAATCAATTATGTTTCAATAAACTAAAACAAAACAAAACAAAAATTACCTCCCAATTTGGTGTGTTAAAAACAAGACATTCATTATTGCACAGTTTCGGTGGCTCAGGAATCTGGGCACAGCTTACTTAATTGGATCCTCTACTTCAGAATCTGTTATGAGATTATAATCAAAGTGTTTCCTGTGGGCCGGCCCGGTGGTGCACTGGAGAGTGCACCACTTGGGAGCACGGCGGTGCTTCCGCCGAGGGTTCATATCCCATGTGAAGACCAGTTCCCGCTTGCTGGCTGAGCGCGGTGCGGGCGCAACACCGAGGGTTGCGATCCCATTGCTGGTCCCTGGTACGGGCGCGACACCAAGGGTTGCGATCCCGTTACCGGTCAGTAAAAAAAAAAAAAAAAAAAGACAAAAAAAAAAAAAAAGGAAAAAAAGAAAATGTTTCCTGAGCCCACAGTTATCTCAAGTTTGAAATGGGTCAGAACCACTTCTCAGCTCACTCACTGGTTATTGCCAGAATTACGTTCCTCGTGGGCTATTGGACTGAAGACCTCAGTTCTTACTGACTATTGGCCAGAGATCACCCTTCATTTCTTGAAAGGTGGCCCTTTCCATCACAGCATGTGAGAAGAGCCAGAGAGAGAATATCAGCAAGACAAACATCAGTCTACTGTAACTGAATTATGGAAGGGACATCCTATCACTGCTGCTGATAGAAGTGAGCACTATGTCCGGCCTACAATCAAAGTATTTTTTGATGATGGAGTCAGAAGGGCCTCCAGAGTCAGACAATGCAGAAAAAAATCACTCTTTTTCCCACAGAAAGAGGAAGAAGAAGATAATGAAAAAGAAGCCCAAGAACCAGAGGAAACAGTCACTGTGAACCACCTCTTACAACCTGTTCTCACAGGGGATGTAGAAGACTTGTGGAAGTTATAAGTAATTTTAGCAGAGAACTATTTACAGCAAAATGTTTAATCCTGCAACTTGAGTTTCTGGAAGCACCTCCAGTGCCTACCATCTTGATGTTATTTGAGCTTTAGGTAAAAGTGCTTACGTGTGTAAGAAACAAGAGAGAAAAATTTTGCAAACTAAGTTTTCCAGTAGTTCTGCTCAGGAGAATGGACTCTCAGAGCCATACCTGTAGCAGACAAAGGATCCATGAGAATACGCTGCTTTAACAGCAACTCTATGGGATAAGGAAACAAAACAGCAAAAGTGTATTTATCAGACAACGAACGTCCCTCTTCTTAGTGTGTGAGAGCAGGACAGCCCCTAACTTTAGATTCAGTAATTCAATCGAGTTTTTGTTTGTTTTAACAATAGGGTAGGGACAGCCATAAAGAAGGGAAATTCCTACCAACAAGGCAGGTAATGACAAGAGTGATTATTTAGGCAAAAAGAGAAATGTGAATACATTTACTTGAGATTAATGAAACAAGTCATACCAGATATAAAAAACATCTATCATTATCTGTATAAACTGCTGTGATCTTTTATTTATCCTGTTAATCTGTATGATCTCAAGGAATCATGTGTTTCTTATGCTATTAATGTACACTGTGTGATTATAAAATACAATAAAAAACTATAGAATAATATATTTCATTCTCTGATAAAAGCATTATAATAAGATACTCTGATACAGAGAGGCATTTGGATTGATTCACTTTTATTATTTTGTTCCCTGCTTCACTTTCCAGCCCTACCCCTTCTGTCTCTATCCTACAAAAAAATAAACAAATAAAAGATTTATTATGTTCTAACTGTTATAAATTTTTTACACAAAATTATCATTACAAAGTAATTAAAAGTGAAATGTTGAAACATGTGATACTCTTCTTAAATTTGGGGTGCTAATTAGTAGAGTGTGATATTCATGTAAAATACCAAATTATTTATGATACCATCAGATGTGTTTCAAAAAAATGCTATGTTAACCTTATAGGGTGTGTGTGTTTGTGCACATCTACGTTTGTATGTGTGTATTATATTTACTGAACTTTATTGACTGAAGTGTTGATAACAATTGCAAAGTGTACAAGCTATCAACTTAACCCTGTTAAGATTGAAACTCAAACAAGTCTCTTGTATTTACCATATTTTATTTAATGACTTGTAGCAGTTTGTGAGATGGCAATATATGTTTAATGCTATAATGTAGTCAACCTTGGAAATATTCCAATTAAAGACTAAATTATAGTACATGTAAAAATATAATTAGATTTTTGTGTTCTAAATCCCATTCTTTAACAATTAAAATACTATCCAGCTTTGACCTAAACTCACATTTATATGAGGCTAATTTTCACACTTGACAAAGTTTTATAAAAATTATGTTTCTCACATGTAAACTGGAAAATAAAATGTACTTAAACTGTAGTGACATACATCTTGCTGAGGAGAAAACAGACTGTGCATATTTTTCTGAAATTAAAAATATATGATAGAAAATAAATAAAATTCACATATAAATTAGATTTTTTATTTTAATTAAATAGACAAATTTTTTAAAAAGATACAAATCACAAGTGAGAGCAAGTGTGGCACTATATGAAGGTACTGCAAGAGTACAGACACCAAAAAGGGGAAACTGGAAGTCTGTAGGTTTAAAAAGTATAGCATTTAGTAGGAAAAAATACATAATATATCATGTGTTCAGCAATTCGCACGTGGTCCATGTGCAGTAACTGTTAGATGAGTGAGTTAATAAACATTGAGTCAAAACATAAGTACAGCACTTGTATCTGGTAGAAATCCCAAACAACCATGGGCAGAACTATAAGATAGAGAGTTGGATGTTTTGTGAGAGGCAGAGGAAAAGGTAATGACTGCAGTATTAATAGAAAAATAAATCATTGGGAAATGAGATATTAAAAGAGAAGAAAATTATGGTAAGAAACTAGTGGCTTTAAGAGATTGAACTTTTTTTGGTAATATTAAGGAATGTTAGACATTTTGAAAAGGCCAAAGAAAAGTTTCCTATGGGGAAGCTGATGTCTCAGAAGAAAAAGAGTAAATAAGTAAAACTTTACTTGCACTCAAGTATATTCTAATATTAATATTTCAACAATACCATTAAAAAGCTCTAATTTTTATATCTGTTAATAATACAAATAACTATTACCTGACTTCCTAATTATTATATTGGCTTTGGCTCTTAGAAGCATAGAATTTCAGAAAAGAATGAAATAATTCTGGGATGAGAGAGAGAGAGAGAGAATAAATGAACTCCCAATGTATATGGAGTGGAAAGAAACAAAGCTGATTTAAGAGATACCCAGTAAACAACATTTTGGAATATACCATGAGTACCCCATGATTAAACTGTAAAAATTAATTTTAATTTATTCTTACTATACCTTCTAAAATGACAAGTTGTTCCTATTAAATAGTATATTCCCAAAGGCCTGACAGTAATTTTATCTTTTCCCTACCTATAGCTTACCTTACAGCCGACCATGTAATGTTTCTGTAAATGTCTGTTCATCTGTATGTGAGTGTATGGGTATCTGTGGTAAGCAGAATAAGGGTTATGAAGTTCCTGAGGACTGAAAGGGTAGAATGATTATTTTCAAATGTACATAAATGTTGAATAAAATATTTTTGTTTATTTCAACATTTATTTAGTTCACTGAGTATTCTTTAAAGATATTTATTATCAACATGTGTTAGGCACTGTTTGAGACATAGAACATAAAATGGTTAACAAGTCACGAAAAATAATTGTCCTGGAATATTTTCACAGCAAGAGAGAAAATTAACAGATAAGCTCTATAGAAAAGAGCCAATCAAAAAGAAATAAGGTCTACAGCCTCTTCAGTAAATGGTGCTAGGAAAACTGGATATCCATGTGTAGAAGAATGAAACTAGAACCATACCTCTTGCTGTATGCCAAAATCAACTCAAAATGGATTAAAGACTTAAGTATAACAACTGAAACTATAAAAGTCAGAGAAAAAAACATAGGAGAAACATGGTAGGATGTAGGATTGGGTAAAAACTTTATGAATAAGACCCCAAAAGCACAAGCAACAAAAGAAAAAATAAATAAATGGGATTATATCAAACTAAAAATTCCTGCACAGTAAAGGAATCAATCAACAGTGTGAAAAGACAACCTACAAAGTGGGAGGAAATATTTGCAAATTATACAACTGAAAAGGGATTAATATCCAGAATATACAAGGAACTCAAATGATTTAACAGGAAAAAAACAAATAATCCAATTAAAAAATTCACAAAGAACCTGAATAGACACTTTTCGAAGGAAGACATATAAATGACCAACAGGTACATGAAAAAATGTTCAACCTCACTGGTATTCAAGAAAATGCATATCAAACCCAAACTGAGATATCATCTCATCTCAGCTAGACTGGCTATCAAAAAGACTGAGAACAACAAATGTTGGCGAGGATATGGAGAAAATGGAACCCTCCTACACTGTTGGTGGGACTGTAAATTAGTACAGCTATATGGAAAACAGTATGGTGATTACTCAAACAACTACAGAGAGATCTAACATACAATCCAGCAATCTCACTTCTGGGTATGTACCCAGAGGAATGGAAATCATCACGTCAAAGGGATATCTGCACTCTCATGTTTATCTGCAGCCCTGTTTTCAATAGCTAAGAGTTGGAACCAACCAAAATGTCCTTTGACAGATGACTGGATAAAGAAAATGTGGTACATATACACAACAGAATACTACTAAACCATAAAAAAGAATGAAATTCTGCCATTTGCACCAACATGGATGAACTTGGAGAAAATTATGTTAAGTGAAATAAGCCAGGCACAGAAAGAGAAATACAACATGTCCTCACTTGTAAGTGGGAGCTAAGAAAGAAAGAAAGAAAGAAAAAGGAGAGAAAGAAAGAAAGACCGAAATAAAACACTGAACTTTGGAAGGAGAGAAAAGACCTATAATTACTAGAGGTGGGAAAAAGGGAGGGGAAGTGGGTCAGGAAGTAATTGGGTAAGGGCCACAAAGAATAATTATGATTTGAAATGACGAACATGCTAATAATATTGATTTGATAATCATATACAGTCCTCAAATACTGGCAGTCAATTCTGTACCCATTAATATGATAATCAACTATGTTTTAAATAAAAAAAATTAAAAAGGAAAAGATCTAAGAAAAATATATCAAGAAAATAATAAAAATAGAATATATATTTGTATAAGAAATTACCAAAATAAAATCTGAGGTAAAAAAATCATAAAATAATATTTGAAAGAACAGACCTAAAGAAAAGAATTTCATACAGGAAAAGAGGGATCATCGCATATGTATATGTACATAACAAATAGCATAAACACAAATAAAACAACTTGCAAAATTGCAGGGAGAAATAAACCAATCAAAAATTATGGGAGAGATTTTAACTCACTTATCCCTGAAAATGAGTAGTTTTGTAAAATAAAATGTAAAAAAATAAAAAGATGATTTATAAAGATAAAATTATTATTTACAAATGTCAGGTTCACCTATACAGAAAAATCAACACATCCACCAGAAAAGTTATCAAAACTTGAAAAGGATGGTGTAAAGTTTTTGAACCCAAAATCAACTTAGGAAAATCAATAAAATGCCTCTGCACCACCACCAACTCACTACAGAATATATTTTTAAAATGATATAATATCCAATAGCAAAAACAATGACAAAAGAAAAGTAAATTAAAACAAATAAACCCATTTGACATTTCCAGAAATTAAAGCATATAATAGACCTATTGGAAAAAGTATTTTAAATTTAAACGTAAAAGAAGTTCTAATTAAATAGATATTTCTAGCTCTCAGATAGGTTGACTCATAGAATAAAGCTGTGAATTACTTTTCATATAATATATAAAGTTGAATCAATTTCAATCAAAGTTCAGCCAGGATATTTTAGAAATTGACTCGTTCTATAATTTATAAATTAATTTGGAAAAGTAATTTTATTCACCAAATATTAAGCCATACTACAAAGCCTGAAGAATTAAAAACAATAATGAATTGATGAAAATATTGACAGATAGGCAAACTAAACAGAATACAGAGAACTCAAGGTCTGAGCCATGCATATATGGAAATCTGCACTATAAAGGAGGAATCACACTCAATGTAAGTACAAATTTTTGTTGGTGGTGTTGAAGAAACTGGCTCATGTATGCAAAACATGAAAAATAGATGACAACATAAAACCATTTAAGAGGTGGACGTAAGGTTATTAAAACTGAAATGTGAAAGAAGCTCTTTCAAAAAGACAGTATTTGTGGCTGACTGAAAAGAAAGGACTTCTTAATATCTCCAAACACTAAAGCAGGGGGAAGAATTAGATTTTATTACATTAAAATTAAGGATTTCTGTTTAAAAATTATTTGATGGTGACTTGATTCTAGTGATTATTACACAGGTGAGCACATTTTCAAAACTCAAACTGCATAATTAAAATGAGTGCATTGTATTGTATGTAGAGTATACTTCAAAAAAAATTGACTTTTAGAAATGACAACATGGATAAAGATAACAGTGAGAGGATGAATAACGATATTTGCAATTTCATAAAGTGACAAGGGAAGAATATCCTGAATATACTAGAAATTCCTGTAAATCTCCTACAACCATAACAGCAAAAGTGGTAGAAACCTCGTTAGAAAAACTGACAAAAGGCATCACAGAAGAGGAAACACAAAAAGACGAAACAATGTATTATTCAGCATATGGTCAAAATCACTACTAATTAGAAAATGCAAATTAAAATATAGTTATGTATTACTCTATATCCATCAGATTGATAAAATTTTCGGCAACATTTTGGCAGAGATTAGGGTACATTTCTAATGTATATCTGAACCAAAGTTTCTGATAAGCAGGATAACCAATTACCTAGCAGTCATAGATCCCTGCTTCTAGTAATAAATAATTCACAGAAATTTTTAGACAGATCCATAAAAACATTTTTAAAGATATTCATTGCAGCATAGTTTGATGTAGAGGTGAGCTGGAGACCAACTACAAGTCCCTGGGGAAAAGATTATTCAGAGTGTGCTGGATGCATTAATACTGTTACTATTAAGCAAAACTAAAACAAAAATGTTGTACTATATGTAAACCTAACAATATGAATAAATTCTAAAAAATATAATGCCAAGTTAATTTTTTTTTTTACCATTGGAGTAAATTTCAAAAACCATTTACACAAAATATTATGTTTTACTGGATTATATATAAATAAAAGATAAGTACCAGATCCATTAGAATGCTTGTCAATGGTGTGACAAGGGGAATGGGAATGTGGAATCAAGACAGAACGAGGAATAAATGAATGAATAAATAAATGAGTGTGTGCATGAGTGAATGAATACGTACATACATACATACATAAGGGGGCTTTGTGCAGGTTATTGGTGACAGTTTGCTACAAACTAAAAAGAATTATTAACTGTCCATTCTGCAGTTTAGGAGAAAACAACATATAAACACCCAAAGTAGATCATTATAGGTTCTGTGGTTTCAACAAAGACCCTTAACAACCCTCTCCTGCTGATGTTCTCATACTTGTTGAGTCTCCTCTCACCTTGAATCAGTTTTGGCCTCTGTGACCAATAAAATATAGTGAAACTGACTTCTGAGTCTAGGAGAGAAAGGGCATTGTGGTTTTATCTTTTTCCCTTCACGGATTTCTTGCTCTGGCTAGGGAGACATCTGCCTTGTCATGAAGACACTCAAGCAGCTAAGGAGAAACCCAGGTAGACAGGAACCATTTTGGCAGCACCAACTTGCCAGCCTAGTAATCAACCACATTGGAAAAAAATCTTCCATCCCCAGTCAGCTGTACAGATGATTTCAGGCTTTCAAAATTTGAGTGTTCTAGCTGAGTCCTTCGACGTAAAGGAGCAAACAATCCTCCTGTTGCATCATATAAGAATTTCTTACCCACATACTCTGTGAGACATAATAAAGGTTTGCTACTGTTTTAACTCACTAAGTTTGGGGTGTTTTATGAGATTGAGTTGACTGAAACAAAGAAGATCAATTGTAAATATCATGGTCAGGGAAGCTCCTTACCTAGATTTTTGTAATAACATATGAAGAAAAAAGTAAGAATCACTGTTCAAGTATAAAATATTTAAACAAATAATCAATTTTAATCTTTTTTTCTTTGTCCATTTTGTTTCTGTAACAGAATACCTGAGACTGGGTAATTCATAAAGAACAGAAATTTATTTTCTCACAATCCTAGAAGCTAGTAAGTCCAATATCAAGGTGCCCGCAGGTTTGATGTCTGGTGAGGTCTGTTCTTTTCTTCCAAGATGGCATCGTGATGCCACATCCTCTAGAGAAAAGGAATGCTGTGTCTTCACTTGGCAGAATGTGTAAGAGCAAACAGGATGAACTGCCTTCACTAAACCTTCTCATAGGAATATCTAGCTGACTGGTATTTACAGAATGGGTCATCCTATCCACTTGATTATGAAAATCCTCTTGATTATTAAATTTAATGTCACCCTTTGGTGGGCGTTAAATAAGACAGATCTTCACATTTTTGCTCATTGAGAAAGAACCATACATATGTTTCTTCCCCAGTTTTTCTTCTTACCTATTTTCCAACCATGTGCCTTTCATGTCTTTTACCATCCAGCCAACCCACTGGCCATAGCACATGGATCAGTATAAAATTTGATGTATGACCATTTTTCCTTCCAAGCAAAGTGAACAACCAGGTGACCTGCCTGGAGTTTTGCCCACAGGAAGAATTTCCCTTCACCACTGTCTGGGGATGCCCCAGAAAAGGGGCCTGTTGCTGCTGTCCATTTTTTAATGTTACCTGCATGTTGTGCAGAACCTTCTGTAATCAAGGTTTGAGTCTTCTTTTCCACTGCCAACTAATTGTAAGGAATTCTCCATTAGGTAATAGGTATAGGCTGGGAGAGAGAAGGCAATGTAGCAGGAGTAGGGACCATAGGCATTTAGATAACTCCTTTGTGTAAATTATCATGCATTTAAAGCTATCTCAGGCCTGATCACTTATATACCACTTGTATTTGATGATGGAGTGCTGCTCTGCATGCCCAACTTCATGACTTGGTGGACCAGATAAGACCCAGCTCATGATAGGCAGCTCCGGTCACATGGTAAATTGGTGGCCCATGGTTAAGTGTTTATTCTGTACTAAAGCCCAGTAGCAAATCAAGAGCTGTTTCTCAAGGGGAGATTAGTTATCTGTGGAAGATGGCAGGGCTTTGCTCAAAAATCCGAATGGCCTAGATTACAATTCACCTATAGGGGCCTGTCAAAGTCTCCAGATAGCATCCGTATCTGCCACTGACACTTCAAGCACCATGAGGTTTCCTGGATCATATGGCCCAATGGGATGAGCAGCTTGCTCAGCAGACTGTTGCAGAGTCTTCATTCTGGAGCCCCATTCAAAACTAACAGCTTCAGGGATTACTTAGTAAATAGGCTGCAGTAACACACCCAAATAAGGAATATGTTGCCTCCAAAATCCAAACAGGCAAATTAGGCATTGCACCTCTGTTGTAGGAGCCAGTTGCAATAGCTTATCCTTCACCCTAGAAAGGATATGCCCCAAATCACTGGACCCTTAGAAATTTCAGTGAGGTGAAAGGCCCCTACATTTTAATCAGGTTTATTTTCCACCCTCTGGCATGAAAATGTCTTACCAGTAAGTGTAGAATAGTTGCTATTTCTTGCTCGCTAGGTCCAGTCAACATAATGTCATTAATGTAATGGACCAGTGTGATATCTTGTGGAAGAAAAAGGTGATCAAGATATTTATGAACTGAATTGTGACATAAGGCTTTAGATTTGATATACCCATGAGGTAGGACAGTAAAGGTGTATTACTTGACTTTGTAAACAAACTGCTTTTGGTGGGCCTTATAGACAGAAATAGAGAAAAATGCATTTTCCAGGTCAATAGCTGCATATCAGGTAACAGAGAATGTGTTAATTTGCTCAAGCAATAAAACCACATCTGGTATATCAGCTGCAATTGGAGTCACCACTGTTTAAGCTGACAAGAATTTACCATCATTGTCCAAAATCCATCTGTCTTTTGCACAGGTCAAATAGACTAGTCAGATGGGGATGTGGTAGGAATCAGCACCCCTATGTCCTTTGTGTCCTTCATGGCATCACTAATCTCTGCAATCCCTCCAGGCATGCAGTACTCCTTTTGGCTTACCATTTTCCCAGGTAGAGGTAGTTCTAGTGGCTTCCACTTGGTCTTTCCACTGTATTAGCCCTCACTCCACAGGTCAGGGAACCAATGTGGAGATTTTCCCAGATTCTGAGTATATTTATTCAAATTATGCCTTCCAGAACTAGAAATATAACCACAGGATAGATTTGGGGACACACTGGGCCCACTGTGCAATGGACCTAGCTAAATCTTCATTGATCACCTCACTCTACACTGGTGAGCCACAGTGACATTTTGGATCTGCTGGAATTAATGAAGGTTCAGATCCAGTGTTCAGTAGTTTCTGAAAGTTCTGATTGTTTCCTTTTTCCCAATGCACAGTGACCCTCATAAAAGACTGTAGATCTCTTTGGGAAAATCTGAGAGAAAGATTAACAATGTGAATTTTTGGTAATGTACTGGTTCCTTCCTCAAGGATACCCAGCATCCCTTTAAATCAAGAGGTCTGGCTCTGAAAATTGGCTCATGTCTGGAAATTGATTGAGGGCCCATGACTCACTGTTTCTATAATTCAAGTTAAATTTTTTGTTCACTTGACCTAGAACTTTTCTGGTATTATAGATTAAGTAATAATTTAGTAGACTTTTATCTATTTCACCTCTAGAAACACTATAATCAACGGGCACAACATATGTCTGTATGATTCAGATCATGCTGATTGTTGCTTTGATTTTGCAGCAGAGACAGTGTCTCTGGCATTTGAGTGCCAACATTTGGTCTCTGCCACCCAAGGATTCAATGACTCCCTTAGCATTTAGGTTTCCCAATTTAGTGACTGCAGCTCCCACTGTGAGATCTGGCCCACAGATATCTGAAAATATCACAGAGATCTTCAAGGGTTCTGGGGCTTACTCAGTGTGAGTGAACAGGTTTTAAATGACAATCCACTGTAACAATGGAATTTTCCTAATCAGTTGGGTTCCATTCCTTTACATTAAACCAAGTCATCTCCAGAATTTTCAATACACTCACTGTGAGCCACCTTTTGATCTTTGTTTGGCCAAGTAAATTGTGAGATCCCTTTCTGACTCCTGAAGTTGCAACATTAAATGCCAATTCTCTGCTTAGTAAAACCATATCAATACATTTGGCCTGATTCAACTTTATTTTCTTTCCACACACCCTTAGTATTCATTTTTACACCTTTCCCAGATTTCTGTCTGCATAAATTACAAATCTCAGGGGGCTATTTTGGTGTGTAGCAGACCTCTTCATGGTTCACACAGGGGTGGTTGGAGTGTGTCCTGAGGAAAATCAGCACTGCTTTGCACTGCAGCTGCCTCAGGTGAGGCCATTACAGTTCTCCTCAGACAGGAGTTCTAGAAAAGAATAATGTTTACAATGAGTTTTCTAAATCGATTCTGGAGTCCCTGGAATTGGCTTTCTCATCTCATAAGAGATAAAAGAAAAAAAGAATGAGAGAACAGGAGAGGGAGAAGGAGAGAGAGTGTGAGCAAGAGACAGATTGACCTATGGAGGCTGAGAAGTCCCACGATTTGCCATTTGGAGGCTGCCGAATCATAAAAGTCAGTGATACAGTTCAGTTCACGTCTGAGGGGATCAGATCCAAGGGAGCCTATGGTGTAAGCCTCCATCTTAGGGAAGGAGAAATATCCATGCCCTCGATCATTCAATCAGTCATAGAAGAGGATCAATTTTTTCCTTCCTCTGCCTTTTTCTTTATTCAAGCTCTCAATAGACTTAATGATTCCCACCCACACTGGAGAGGGCAATCTTCGTTACTGAATCCAGAAACACCCTCACAGACACATGCAGAAATAAGGCATAGCCTAATATGTGACCTGGTCATGTTGACACGTAAAATCACCATTAATGTATGTGACCTTAATAAGCACCTGGGAATTTTTTATTTCCCCTAATAGAAACAATGAAACAACACAAAGGAAAGGGCTATTTATTTATTTATTTGCCACTGCTACCCTTGTTTAGAGAAGTGAGAGTGGCTAAGATGCTAAAAGTTGCAATAGCCATCTAGCAGGTGTGAGTTAAGGACATCACCCCCATGCATGATATCTTGTGGAGAAGGAGAATGTCCTGGGAATTCGATGGTTTCTCTAAGTTACAGGATCAGCAACTAGACTACCAACTTTGGAAATTAATAATGATAAATGCTCTTATGGCTAAAGACAATTTTAATTATGTCATCCCTTATGTATAGCCAAATGCTTCAGACAAAATATGTAATAATAATATTTTTAAAGTATTCAAAAATTAAGGTTTTTTTTTTGATTAACAAAAATGTCTTTTTTTTTTTTTCCCTTTTTGTCTTTTTTCGTGACCGGCAACGGATCGCAACCCTCAGTGTCGCGCCCGTACCGGACCAGGACCGGCAACGGGATCGCAACCCTCGGTGTTGCGCCCGCACCTCGCTCAGCCAGTGAGCGGCCGGTCTGTATGTGGGATCCGAACCCTCGGCGGGAGTGCCGCCACGCTCCCAAGCGGCGCACTGTAGCAGTGCGCCACAGGGCTGGCCCAACAAAAATGTCTTGAAAACAACTTATCTAAAATGCAGTACTGTGATGAAGAGAATGTAAAATGATTTAAAATGAATGATATGAAATTTGTCTTAAGATAATTAAAAATCATTGACAAATTACACATTTAACTATAAATATTCATGAAGTATCTATTTTGAGCCAAGCTATTCTTTATTTAATGGTCACAGAGTACTGAACAACAAGGGAAAAAAAAATGTTAAAGATAGTTTTGTAACATTTTAGATAATGTTATGTATGCACTAAATGAAAAATGTTCTTAAGATGTACATTAATATTAAACAACCGAAACTCAGCAGCAAAATAAAGTTCCTTTGAAAAATAAAAGATAAAAAATATCTATGTAACTAGGAGTCATATGGTTTGGGTTATTTAAATGATACCACAGCTGCTACTATAGTGAACCTCATTTCATTATTAGTCTTGTATCAAAAGTTTGATAGGGTGTTAATGCCATTTCGGATCTTGTATCACTATGCAATTCAATGTTTGAATACACGTTGTGTCAACATGACACATATCTGTAAATAGAGAATACAACAAAACACTTATACTGTGAATTTTGATAGCAGTGAATCATGTTATTCAAAATCATTTATTCAAATTATCCCAAAATATAAGCTGTAGAACACACCCGTAAACACATTGTTGGTATATTAAAAGTCCTAAGAATAATAAACAGAGTAATAAAAATTGACATAAAAACATTAAGCTTAATAGCAAAAGGATGAATTAGGCCATGGTAATTAATCCTTTCATTGGATATTAAATATGAGAAAGTTAGCTTATTATTAGTAGTATTCACTTTAGTAATTAATATCAATTTTCTAATGTCATTAACTACAGAGCTAAAATAGACTGAATTTTTAAACTCTTCAGAAGTCATCACTTACCATACACGTAACAGTAAAAGTAAGAAAAATAAAGTGTTGCAAAAATAAGACATGTATTTTATTCTTGCATTTTCTCTCTCTTTTTTGACCGGTAAGGGGATTGCAACCCTTGGCACGATGTGGTCCACACCACGTTCAGCCAGTGAGTGCACCAGCCATCCCTATATAGGATCCGAACCCTCAGCCTCGGTGCTCCCAGCGCCGCACTCTCCCGAGTGAGCCACGGGGCTGGCCCTATTCTTGCATTTTCATGAACAACCATGAGCAAACACATTTAGCTTGTTAACTGTTCTGTGAGAGTAACTGACTTTATTTCTCTTTTGGAACAAGAGTAAAAGTTACCCAAATAACTAAAAAGAGTATGGTAACTACATTTCCCCCCACTGATTCTCTCCACTAAATTTTGTCCTTTTGTTGGGAGGAGAAAAGAGTGACCACTGTCAGGGCCTCTGGTACTGAGCCACAGATCAGTTGCATGCCTTGGATGAAAGCACCACAGAACCTCACGGCACGTGGCTGAATCCAGCCACACAATTCTTGAATGTAGTTTTATTCCACCTTCTCTCAATGATGTTTCCTTTGTTAAGAATGTCTTCCTCCCTTACCATCTGATAATCTCCTTTTTGTCCCTCTAGACTCAGGTCATAAATCACTTCTATGAGGTTTTCAATCATTTTTAGCTGAATTAACTCTCCCTGTTACTATGCTTTCACAGCCCTTTGCTCAAACTCTTTTCCATACCAAAACCATGACCTTTCTCTGTGAAACTCAACTTCCGTGCTCTGAAATGTAGCATATTCTTTATCTAATTTAAATCTATGAATATCTCTGTTCCCCACCAAATAAATGAATATCCTTTAACTCCCACCTCCTCCCTGAAGATGACCTAAAACGTATTTCACAGAGAATTTAGATGTCAGATAAGACTCCTCTGAATTTTGTGCTACTAGATAAAACATCCTGTCTACAACCATACCCATTTTCTCTTCCCTGCCTTTTGTAAAACTAAGGACCTGTCCTTTGACCTCAAAGATTGTTCCCTACCTACATCTCAAATCTATTCCCTCATGTTCTCATCAACCCTATACTATTACTTAGTTCTTCTTCTACTTTTGGAATTGAACTTTGCCTCTTAGTTGATCATCCCTATCATCATTTAATTATACTCTTTCATAGACAAATTTGTGTCAACCAATATGAGCACAAATACCAAATGTACAATTGTTGTGCTCATATTATTTTAACCTCTGAGGAGAATTCAGTATTCTTCAACATTTCCGTGTCTTGAAAGATCCTGAAAAAAGAAGAAAGATCCTGCAAGAAGCCATGGCTTTCTATGATTATAGAAACACCACTTCTCCTATTCTCTTAATGTCTTTTTTGGCAGCAAATTCTTGATTGATAACTTCATTTGCAGGTTTACACTTCTGTATGCAGCCTTTAAATATTGGAAATACCCAGTTTCCTCCTAGACTCTTTCCTTAATCTGTATTCCTCCTGTGCTAATTTCTTCTATGCCCTCTAGGCAGTTTATCAAATTGCTCTATTATGCCTAAACTATGAGGTAATCAACTGTCTTATTGACATTTCCACTTGTATGCTTCAAAAGTATCCCAAACTATACAAGTCCAAAAAGAAATAATCTCTTTTTCTTTCCCAAAACATAATTTTCTTCCAACTATTTTTAGCTTGAAGAACAGAATCACTATTCATCTACTTTCACAAGCCAGAAACTTGAAAGTTACTTTGGTTTTTTCCTTCAGTATCTCCCTATTTTAATGTATTACCAAATTCTCTGGTTTTATATTTTACATAACAATTATCTCTTGATTCCATTCACATCCCTCCATCTCATTGCCATTCTGTGTTTTAATCTACCATTGTTTTCCATCTAGACTGCTTCCATTGCCTCTTAATAGATCTTTCATGTCCTTTTATCATATCTCCACATTTCAGACACAATGATATTGTTAAGAACCTGCTAACTTAAACATGTTAATTCCTGCTTAAAATCTTCCTGCTTTCTATGATCCAGGAGAAAGTCCAATATTTGTAAACTGGCATATTTTGCCTTGTTCAAATGGCCTTATCCTGATCTCTCCAACCCAGCATTGTTGTTCTTCCCCAATTTCCTCGAGCTCTAGTCACTCTGACCTCTTTCTGTCCATTAAGTGTGCCATGTCTCCTCCTGCTACATGGTATTTCTTTTGCCTGGAGCATACTTCTTCCATCTTTTATTCAATAAGATTCCATTGACAGTACACATATCCACTCAATTGTTTCGTCCCCAAGAAAGCCTTTCCTGACCCAGATTACACAATCTCCTTAGCAGTGTATCTCTTTTCTTCATGGTTCTTATCACCTTTGACACTTTATATTTTTCCGTGTGATTATTTATTTCTTATATCATATCCAAGGGCCAAGAATAATGTTTGACATGTGGTAAGTACTTGGTAGCTGTTCAAGGAATAAATATTATTTTGTCTTTTTAATTTTTATGTCTTTCTTCCTTTCTTAAGGATACAGATGATAAAATTATTAATTCTGAAATCTCAGGACCTTTAACAGGTCCTACAATCCATTAAAAAAGTAATTTTTCCTGAGGGGTGGTAGGTTGGGAATGTATGGGAAATTATATGTTAGAAATGATAAGATAAAGCTATTTTAGATCTTCCGAATAATGTTAATTATTTATCATGATTATAATGACATCTAAGAGAGCAACAATAAATTTGAAATAATTACATTTTTCCTCTGTTTTTACAAGTGCCTTGTATTTTAAAATATTTCTTCTCCATTACTATGTATACCTTTGGAAGTAATTTATGTAATTAACATTGGATTGGTAATATGAATAAAAGAAAGAATTGCCACACTGAAAGCTTGTCAATTTCTGATATCAGACTCTGGTAAATAACTCATTTTTAAGTGACAAGTGTTAGGAAAGCAACATTGCCTTGTGCTCTCTTCCTGGGCTTATTTATTAACATACAATTCCTAATAATATTGTTATAAAAAATTTGAAGAATTAGTTTATCTAACCCTTACATTTTAATTTCTGTCTTTGAACTTAAAAAAAAAATGGTAATACCTTTCAATATTTAATAAAACAAATTAGAAAACATTTGTGACTCTTCAATAAATTTGTACTTAGTCTCTGATCTATTTAAAAAACTCATATAAGTATTGCATAATTATAAAATAGAACCTATAATATGCCAGAAATGTACATATTAATATCATGAGAATTGTCATTCTACTTAGGCTAAAAATGTTTAATGTTTGAATTGAGACATTGAATACCAAAATTTCTCAGATATTTATAAATAATGCTGAGAAAATATTTTTGAAAATTTGTACTGAAATGTGTTAAGTAAAAATCAAATAGTCCATGATTTAAATTATTTTCACTGTTTTCTGTAGCTATTATTCATTTTTTCAAATATTTTTTATTACAAGTAGAGAATGAGCCAACAGCATTCCAGCAGTTTGTCTCAAAAAGATAAAAAAAAAAAAAAAAGTTCCCAATTTGGTGTTCCCCAAGCGTGCATTAGTCAGGCAGAGTTAATGGAGCTATCTATCACTTCCAGCTCTCCTCTGTGAGCAGGGAGCAATAGATGACCCAGCTGACTCAGCTCAGCTAGTTTGTTATTCATAGGCTGACTGCAGTGCCATTATGGTGCACTCACTACAGAGATCTAAGGCTCTGTTGGGCAAAGTTGTCTGAACTATCATGTCAACTCTAGAAGTTATTCTTGCCGATTAGGTCTTAATTCAGACAGCATAGTATGAAAAAACTCTAATTTCATTCGTGGATAAAAATGAAAAGCTTTCAACTGATATTTTACAGTACCAAATTAGATTTAGTCCTCGCTGTTATAAACGGGGAAAAAAATGGGGAAAATATTCAGTAGTTCCAATCATCTCTGACATAAGCAACCTGTCAAACAAGACAGATAGACAACTAGAGCATAATCAAAAGTTGCTGAAAATATCTTGGGCCAAATAACAAAGAAAAGACTATAAAAAAGGGACAGTTGGTTTAAAATTTTAGATGTAAGATGATTAAAGTTTTCTAATATATTTATAACACTTGGTATTTACTAAATATCAAAACTTCACTTCAAAAAATATCATTGACTCCTATAGTGAATGCCAAAAGTTTGCCTAATTGGTCTTTTTGAATAGATTCCCCAATTTGAGAAATTCAAGGAACAGGGGAAAAAGTTGAGAACAAGGTTGAATAGATACAATGATGCACGCTGTTATATTCTCATCCACCATGCCCAACCTAATGCCATATAAATTATACCATTTTTCACTTTTGAAGTATGTAATACTTGGGTGTAGGACTTTCTGTCATATCTTTTCCTTTCCCTAGATTCCATCATTTTTGAATAATGTAGAGATCCAGGCATGTACCATCTTTGACATGTCAGAATGTTTATTTCTAGAGAACTGTCAAGTTAGATCAACTTTCATTCCAATGTTAAAGCTTGAACTGAAGTATTTAATTCAAGGACTGCCTTTCTAAATTTGACAGTGTGACACTAAGACTCTAGTGATAGATGTGAGATATGCACCTGGAATTTGAATGATTTAACAAATGTTTGGAATCTGAATATAAATGTTCCCAAATATATTAATCCTTATAGTAGAGTAATATAAACATTGTTTTCGGTGTATAGTGAGTAAATTTTTAAAACTTTTAAAACTGGAATTTTTCTAATAGACTGTTTTGAATATTTGTTAGATTATTCCTCATCTATGTTAAAAGCAACCTACAAATCTTTATTCCATATTTTATTATTTATTGTTCATTGCTCCAAAATATATTTTAAACAAAGCAGGTTGCTGTAGAACTATTTAAAATAATGTTTTAAACTATATAGTCTGTATTCTTCCTATTTTTATGATATTTCTCCTACCCCCAAAGTATAAGATAGTAGTAAATGTGAACTTCAAAAAAAACTCAGACCCATTCAGTTTTGGAGGATGTGGGGCAATAAAAATAAAAGTAGCAAATTTTTCATTCAAAGATTTTTTTTTTTAATTCAAGAAAAAGTTTAAATATATTTTTTAAAATGAATAGTACATTATGACAAACTGAACTGATAAACTGATCACTAAGAACATTCACCAGCCAAATTCCAAACACATTATAAAAATACAGTAAGTAACACTCATAGCATATGCTTATGTTGTAACAATTGGCTTGCATGATGTAGTAAAAAATACACTATGATGCTCTCTGTAGGAAACAGTTAAAAATCTATGGGGAAAAAATAGTAAAACACTATCCCATATAGCCTTTTCCAATGGTAAATTGAATGAGAAGCACAATACTCATGATTGAATCATCTCTTAAAGGCCCCACCTTTCAAATACCATAATTGGACTTCCCACCCTCTTAACATTGTTACAATAGAAATCAAGTTTCCAATACATAAACTTTGGGGGGACACATTTAACCCACAACAATAATAAAAACCCATGTAACCACCACCCAAGTCAAGAAAATCAATACTCCAATACACAGAGGTCCCTATGTGACTCTTTTCTTAGTCACAATGATCTCATATACAGTCTTTTATTGTTATTAATTTTGTGTTTTTCTTTTTAGTATTATTACCTGTGTATGCCTGTATAGTATGTGTATCAGTCAGGGTTCAAAAATAAATAGAACCAGTAGGAAATATATATTAAGAAATTTATTGCAAGAAATTGACTTACAAAATTGTGGGAGCTGACTAGGTAAGTCTGAAATTCACAAGGCAGTCCTTTAGGAAGAGTAGATGGATGAGCTAAAGCTGTTAACCACCAGCAGAATTTCTTCTTTATCACGGATACCTCAATTCTGCTCATAAGGCTGTTCACCTGGTTAAATTAGGCCACCCAGATTATCTAGGATAAGCTCCCTTACTTAAAATCAAATGATTGTAGACTTAAACCACATTAAATATTACATTGACAGCAACACCTAGATTAGTGTTTGGTTAAATAACTGGGGACTATAGCCTAGGCAAGTTGACACATCAAATGACCATCACAGTTTAAAAACTTACATTGTATGTGTGGCTTAGGTTTACTTAATTTTAACTTTATTTGGCTTTATTTTTACAGAATACATGCTTATCTATCTTCTCTTGCTCGATATTATTCTTTAAGATTTACCCATGTTG
This sequence comes from Galeopterus variegatus, assembly GCF_000696425.1. Lineage (NCBI taxonomy): Eukaryota > Metazoa > Chordata > Mammalia > Dermoptera > Cynocephalidae > Galeopterus > Galeopterus variegatus. Next base: position 57,167 of record NW_007729048.1, on the reverse strand, counting down.
TTGCTTACAGTTGATATTCATTTACATTTTTAAAAATTTTATTTGAATAAACCATAACATATTCATTTATTTTATAGTTGATGGATATTTGGGTAGTTTTCAATTTGGGGTGATTACAAAAAAATGCCTTTATGAGTGTTTTTGAATTATAGTATCTTGGTCCATATAAGCACACATTTCTGCAAGGTATATTGCTAAAAAGGAATTGCCAGGTCATGGGGGATGCAGATCTTTTCCCTGACTAATAGTAAAGAAAACATATTTTGATAACTGTTTACAGACTAAGAGAGACTTTATTCTAGAATTGTGCAATAGTGGCTCAGTAGTAAAAGCAAGCTCAGTTTCTCCCACTATACTCTCTCAACATGCACCTGACACCAGATGTATGGGGATTTCTCCCCACCAGCAAGCAAACAATCAATTCCACAGCGAATACCAGCTGGGTCTCCTCTCATTTAATTCAGTTCTGACACTGTCTACCTGGAGATAACATCAGATCCCACAGATTCGAACCACACCTCATTCCTACAAGAATGAGCCCGACATCCCACGCCAGGTATCCCCAGGGTATTTTACCTGTGCTTCTAATGGACAGAAAATACATCGGAGTTCCCATAACTCTCCTTCTCAAGTTCGACTAATTTGCTAGAGCAGCTCACAGAACTCAAGGGAAGCACTTTACTTACAATTACTAGTTTATTATAATGGATATTAGAAAGGATACAGAAGAAGAGATGTATAGGGTAAGGCATGTGGAAAGGGGTGCAGCACTTCTATGCCCTTTCTGGGCATTCCACCCTCCAGAAACCTTCATTTGTTCAGCTTTTTAGTATCTCTACAAACCCTGTCCTTTTGGGGTTTTATGGAGGCTTTATTACATAGGCATGATGGATTAAATCATTGGCATTGATAATCAACTTAACCTCCAGCCCTTCTCCCTTTCCCAGAGATGTGGTCAAAAGCCCCAACCCTCTAATTGTGTCTTGGTCTTTCTTGGTAACCAACCATCATCCTTTGGTTACCAAGAACTGCCAGCTATCAGTCAGATCATTAGCATACAAAAAGACATTCCTCACTTCAAAGATTTCAAGAATTTTAGAAGTTGTATGCCAGAAAACAAAGAAGACCAAATATATATTTCACAATATCACAGGGCTTAGCTGTATTGCAATAGGGAAGAGAGACTGTGTGCATCTCCAAGTATAACAAGGACAAGTGTGGATTTACAGCCAGAGTGGAGAAATGGGGTCAGTGGATGGAAAAGTGCTAACAAAAGACATCAAGAATGAGGGTATCTTGCTACTGTTATCTAACAAGATTCTTACTAAAGGCAGACCCAAGGACTTAAACTAGGGTAAGGAAGGAGGAAGTTGATCAGGTACCAAGGGTGATCATATATCAAGGACAGGGGGAGTCCTGCTAACCTGACTTTACAGAATTCTTGCTAAAGGTGGGCCAAGGTCCAGGCCTAGTCAAGAAGGGGACTTAACAGAGTCTTTGTCACCAGACAACACTGAATGCCAAATGTTTTTTTTTCCAAAAGTGGATGTGTCAATTAACATTCCTCTACATCAGTGTATGGAAACTTGTTTCACTCAACAAATTTCCTAGAAGTCAGGCTTTTTATTATTTTACCTGTGGGGTTCTAATGTTATATCACTGTGATTTTCTTTTACTTTTTCTTGATTAATAATGAGCAGTGACACACTTTCATGTTTATGTGCCATTTGGATTTTCATTTTTATAACTCATGCTTAAGTTGTTTTTTACCTATTGGTTGTATGTCTTTCAGTTATTGATTTTAAACAATTCTGCATATACTTGTAGTTTGGATATGAACCCACTGTCAGTTGCTGGAAATGACATCTCAGCTTCCCTACGGTTAACTTTTCATTCTCCTAGTGTTCTTTTCATGAGAAAAAGTCCTTAGTGTTGATGCATTCATAATTATTAATTATTTTATTTAAATCTCTTTTTTCTGTCATTTTAGGACTTCTGTAACTATACAAATGTCATGAAGTTATTCTCCATTATTAGTTTATTCATTTCCCTTTACACTGTAAAGACAACTTCATTGTAACTTTATTGTAAGTCTAGTGTCCATATGTCTGTAAATCTCTTTCTAGTTTCTCTACATTTTGTACCATTGGTTTATTTTTCTGTCCCTGTGCAGGGTTTTAATTAAATAGTTTTATAATATGTCTTGATATCTGATAGAACAAGTCTTTTCCTCTGTTATTCTATAATAGGTCTTGACTCTTCTTGACCCTTGAAACTTCCATATAAATGTTATAACATTTTATTTTCACAAATAACCTGTTCAGATTTTGTTTGGAAGATCCTTTAGTTTATCTCCCAATTTGAGAATTGACATTGGATTTGTGAGTGGGTCTTACCATTTACTAAGTAGACTTTGAACAAATAGTCCTGTTTTTAGCCCTAAACACCCTCCGTCTGTTATGCCTCCCTTGACAATATATACAGAATTTTTTTTTTTTTAATATTTTGCAGATCTCAGAATCTTAGGAAAGAGGAGAGAGAGATAATTGTAACCCAGAACCTCTCTAATTCCATCTACTTACAGAAATTAAAAGGTAGATTTTTAGGAGGCCAGCGTGTGGCTGCCTTGGGGGAATGTGGTGCTGATAACACCAAGGCCATGGGTTAAGATCCCCTTACCGGTCACCTTTAAAAAAAAAAAAAAAGTAGATTTTTTTTTTAAAAGATTCTATATTTAAACAGTTCAAAAATTAAATCAGGTGCTTATCTAAAGTAATTATCCCTCTACATTTAGAAATTATGTATTTTTTTAATGATCTTTGATACTTTCCTTATTACTGTCACAGTTACTGACCATACTGCTCTTCTGTGCTATTCAGCTAAACACCAGCCATCAACTTTCTCTCCATTGTCAAATAATTGAAATGTTTTGTACTCTACGATTTTCTCTCCAATAATACTGACAGTCTCTGTATGTATTACTAGGTGAAGATATTTCAAAAGAGGTCAGTATGGTCAAGTGACAGGAGTTGGGGGGAAAAGAGCAATAATATCACTCAAGGTACAAAGGTAGAAGCAATAAGACAATTTGAGGCTGGTGAAAAACTTAAACAAGTTGATAAAGTGTTAGGGGTTACATGCTCTACAATTTTCAAATCAGTGAAAGGAAGTAATCCTACTGTAAATAATTTAAATCTTGTAGAATGTACTTACCCTGAGATTTATTCTGTAAACGGTTCTGCTATTAAGATTTTTAAATGTCTGCATAATTATCATTTTGTCTTCAATACATATTAAAAATTTTCTACTCTTAATTTTATCATTTAAACTTCCCAGCAGCAATTTTTTCTTTTGACAAAATAGGTCTCTCTTTTAATGATGTGAATTGGTATAAAGCAGGATTTGATTAATAGAAATCCACCCTCCATTAAACAATCATGAAATGTTTCTAATCTGTTAATAGAGTTTGGGGTAAGCCACTTAGAAATATAACTGTGTTTAGTATTTGTTATAAATTTCTATTTCCTGCCTTTCCAACCCATTATAAAATAACTACAGTCAATTTATTTTAAAAATGTGAAAATAATTATTTAGTTTCAAAGAGAATTATGATTGCTCTTATGAACTATTATAAATTTAAATAACTCAATAAATGAACATGCCCTCTAGTATCTACCTTATTCTCATCTACTTTCTAAGAATATTATATTTCGTTGTAATGAGGAAGATGGTCATCTTAAGTATTATTTGCAAAAGACAGCAATAAAATATTCTCAAATGAATAAGAATGTTCACTATGTCATATACTGGGAGGACTCACATTAATTTAAGGGGCAAATTATCAATTAACTGATAAATAAATGCATTAAATATATATCTTAAATTCAGAATTAAAGGTAATTGCATCTCTTCAGAGTGCCTTTAACCATGTTAATTACTATTGTAATGTGGAGTTATGATTTCACTGCAGTTTTAAAACCACCTTTGGAATTTGCCCCCTTGTGACTCTTCACCAGATATTTAAATCGTTTTCTAATGACATGTATTATAAGGGGTTTAGCAACTAAGGCAAAAATCATTAAACCTTTCATTTTCATTTACAGGGATTCTCATTTTTAATCAGTGCTTTACTTTCCATACAATATAAAACATTTATTTTCTTTCGACTTTCATACACCCTGGAATAAACCTTGAGAAAACACTATGGCTAACATTTTAGTCACTGTTTCATAAAAATTACATTGTCTTTTGCTCAAGGCTTTATTTTAATAGAAATTAAAACAGGAAGCAACTATGCTTCCTCTCTCATCACTCATTAAAACATATTCTCTATAATCACTTGGGCTGTTCCTGTACACTGAATAAAACAAGCAATGTGACAATCTGAGGATAGAGCTGGTTTGTGAGTTGCCTCAAGGTTATTCAATACTGTAGGCCTCTTTGAGAGAAAAGAAAAAAAGAATATCTTAGTTTTGTAAATGTATGAAATTGTATGTCTCCTGAGATCACATTGCTGGAGTTCCTTGCCAGACCTTGGAAGGTGTCTCTGCAAGTCAGGGTCCATGAAGCTTAAGCTTCATTAGCTTCACAGTGAATTTGCTACTGTGAATGGTACAGTTTCTTCTATATCAACATGTGCCCTGTGTGATGCAAACTAACGCACAAGACTGATAAATAGGGGAATGCTGTCAGTATAAAACAGTAGTCTTTTTGGTTCTGGTTCCCATATAATTTTTGTCAGAAAGTTAGTTTTATTTGTTTGTTTGGTTGGCTAGTTGATTGGTTTTGGTTAACAAATATTAGCAGCTCAATGCAAAATACACTGGTATAGTTGGGCACAGCAAGATTGGAAGAATAGTGAACTCCATTCACCCTAGCTGTTGCTGCTTTTGTACTCAGGTGATTCTCCACTCACCTTGAGTACTTTTTTATTATTATTTAAAAAATACTTAATTAGCAAGTAAAGATTGAATATACTCAGGGTGTACAATGTGATAATTTGATATGGGTAGACATTGTGTAATGATAATCACAAACAGATTAATTAACACTTTCATCACCACCCATGTTGTACATCAGATCCCCAGAACTTGTTCATTTTATAACTGAAAGTTTGTATCCTATGACTGACATTTCTTTATTTCTTCCACCTTGCAGCTATAGGTTCATCTATGTTGTGACATATGGAAGGATTTCTTTCTTTTTTATGGCTAAATAATATTGTGTTGTACATATGTGCCACAATTTCTTTATCCATTTATCCACAGCGAACACTAAGGTTGTTACCATAACTTGGCTACTGTGATTAATGCTGCAATAAACATGGGGATACAGATGACTCTTTGAGATATTAATTTCAACTCATTTGGGTATATACCCAGAAGCGGGAGTGCTGAATTGTATGCTAGTTCTATTTTCAATTCTTTGAGAAACATCCATTTTGTTTTCCATAATGTCTGAACCAATTTGCACTCCCACCAAAAGTGTTACAAGTGTTCTCTTTTCTCCACACCCTCACCTATATTTGTTATCTCTTGTTTTTTTGATAATAGCCATCCTATCAGGTGTGATGTGATATTTCATTGTGGTTTTGATGTGCATTTTTCTGATCATTAGTACTTAGCCCCTTTTCATGTATCTATTGGCTATTTGTGTGTCTTCTTTGGAAAAATATTTATTCAGGTCCTTTGTCCATTTTTAAATCGGATTATTTGGATTTTTTGCTTTTGAATTGTGTGAATTTCATATTTATTTTGAATATTAAAACTCAGCTAATTAGGTATAAAAGGAAAGTCCCTCAGTCTAATAAAGACTATATAGAGCAAGTCCACAGCTAACATCACAATCAATAGTGAAGGGCTGAAATACTTTCTTCTCAAATAGGGTACAAAATACAGGTGTCCCACTCTTACCACTTCTATTCAACATAGAATTAGAAGTTCTACTCAGAGCAATTAGACAAGAAAAAAAAAAGACATTCAAATGGGAAATAAGGAAGCTAAATTTCCTCTGTTTCCAGATAACATGATCTTAAATGTAGAATCCCCTAAAGACTTCATTTAAAAAACCTATTAGAACAAATAAGCAAAATTAGTAAAGTTTTAGTATACAAAATGAACATTCAAAAATCAATTGCCTTTCCATACATGAACAGTGACCTATATGAAAAAAAAAATTAAGAAAACAATCCCATTTACAAGAGCATCAAAATAATATAATACTTAGGAATAAATTTAACCAAGTAAGTGAAAGATCTGTATGCAGATAACTATAAAACATTAATGGAAGAAACTGAAGAAAACACAAATAAATGAAAAGATATCCCATGTACATGAATGGGAAGGATTAATATTGTTAAAAGTGACCTACAGATTCAATGCAATCCCTGTAAAAACTCCTATAACATTTTTCACAGAAATAGAAAAAAATCAATTCTAAAACTCATATGGAACTGCAAATATAAAATAAAATAAAATAAAATAAAGCAATTTGGAGAAAGAGGAACAAAGTTGGAGGCATCACACTCCCTGATTTAAAGTTATACTAATCAAGAATGAAATTCTGCTGTTTGCAGCAACATGGATGAACTTGAAGAAAATTATATTAAGTGAATTAAGCCAGGCACAGAAAGAGAAATACCGGATGTCCTCACTCAAAAGTGGGAGCTAAAAACCAAACAAATAAATAAAACACAAAGAAAAACCAAAAAAAAAAAAAAAAAACAAAGGAAAAAAAAAAAAAAAAAAAAAAAAAAAAAAAAAAAAGTTATACTAATCAAAACATCATGGTACTGGCCTAAAAACAGACACATAGACCAATAGAACAGAAAAGAGATGCAGAAATAAATCCACATATATGTGGTCAATTAATCTTCAACAAGGAGGCAAATCATATGCAATCGGGAAAGGAAAGACATTTCAATAAATGGTACTGGAAAAATTGAATAGCCACATGCAAAAGAATGAAATAGGATCATTTTCTTACACTAAATATAAAAATTAACTCCAAATGGATTATAAACTTAAATGTATGATATGAAACTAAAACTCCTAGAAGAGGGCCGGCCCGGTGGTGCACTGCTACAGTGCACCACGTGGGAGTGCAGCGGTGCTCCCGCCGAGGGTTCGGATCCCACATACAGACCGGCCGCTCACTGGCTGAGCGAGGTGCGGGAGCAACACTGAGGGTTATGATCCCGTTGCCGGTCCCGGTCCGGTACGGGCGCGACACTGAGGGTTGCGATCCGTTGCCGGTCACGAAAAAAGACAAAAAATAAATAAATAAATAAAACTCCTAGAAGAAAGTACAGTGGAAAAGCTCGTTGACACTGGTCTTGGCAATGTCTCTTTGGATATGACACCAAAAGCATAGGCAACAAAAGCAAACAGTGGCACTCACAAAAAGCTCTGCACAGCAAAGAAAACAATAAACAGAATGAAAAAACAACCTGTGGAATGAGAGAAAATATTTGCACTTACAAGCCAGGCACCAAAAAAAAAAAAAAAAAAGGAAAGAAAGAAAATATTGCAAACCATATATCCTAACAACTTCACAATTTATCCAAGTGCTCTGTTTTAGAATTTCTTATTCAATGTTGCTCCCAGACATATTTTTTCCCTTAATCTCTAAAAGTTAGCAGACTCAACATTTTCTAACACTCATTCTGGCATTTTTGTCATTTTTAAAGCTTTGTATTGAAGTTTAGTATACAAAAGAATTGTTATGTATGCACTTACCTGCCTCTGGCATCTTTTCTTTAACCTTATATTTGTGATTTTTATCCATATTGTTTCTGTAGTTGTCGATTGTTCAATCATATTGGTATATTATATTTCATTACAATATCACTATTAATTTATTCATTCAAAAGTTATTGAGCATGTTAATAGTTTCTAATTTTCCAATTTGGAACTAATATAAATAAACTATTAACATTCTAATACTCGTCTTTTAGTTAATATATGGGCACATTTCTTTTGATTAAATAGCAAGGACTAGAATTTCTTGGTCATAAAGGACATATATGCTCAATGGCAATCTGTATTTGAAATTATTCTTACCAAATTACAACAGCATTAACACACATGAGAGTTCCAGCTCCTGTACTGTATTGCCAACATTGTATTTTCTGTTTTCACTTAGTCATTCTGGTGAATGTGTGGTTGTATGTCATTTTGGTTTCGATTCCCCTTATCATTATTGAAGTTGGGTGTCTTTTCACATGTATATTGTACATTTGAGTATCCCCTTTAATAAAGTATTTGTTCAAGTATTTTGCCTATTTTTCTTGAATTGCCTGCTTTTTACTTTTTCACTTGTGGGAGATCTTTATCTATTCTGGATATGAGTCCTTTATACTTTTGTAAGTCTTATGTTTATTGTAGTGATCATTTAACAGAAGCTTTGTTCACATTTTAAAACTTTTTATTATTGTATTAGGGCTGTTCTTGTTTTTAGTAATATTATTTTTGTGTTTGCATAGGTTTAGATTGGTCTGTACTGTAAACCTATATTTTTCATAATCTTGTGATCTTTAAGGCACAGTTTTGTAAAATGGAAGGGTTTTTTGGAACTTATGTATGGTATCATAATATAAATGGTGTTATTTGAAAATTCACACCAAAAGATAACTATATAAATTTACATTTTTAGAAGACATTTATTTTTTGTAGGTGATAAGGAGGTCATAAATTACTTTGATAATTTTTAAAGTTTGTTTTTATACATATATATTGGGTACAGAGTTGACTAACAATATTTGTGTACAGTATGTGATGATCAGATCAATATTATTAGCATGTTCATCATTAGAAATCATAATTACTTTTTGTGTTCCTTACTCAATTACTCGCAATACCCTCTCCGTCTCCCCCTTTCCCACCTCTAGTAACTATAGGTTTCTTCTCTCTTTCTGAAAGTTCAATGTTTTATTGTGGTCTCTCTCTCTCTCTCTCTCTCAGCTCCCACTTATGAGTGAGGAAACATGGTATTTCTCTTTCTGTGCCCAGTTTATTTCACTTAGCATAATTTTCTACAAGCTCAACCATGTTGCTGTGAATGGTACAATTTCATTCTATTTTTATGGCTGAATGGAATTCCATGGTGTATATACATCACATTTTCCTTACCCAGTTGCCCATCAATGGACCTTTAGTTTGGTTGCATATCTTGGCTATTGTAAATAAAGCTGCGATGAACATGGGAGTGCAGGGATTACGAGATTTTTGGTGATTCCTCGGTCCGTTTTGCTCACATAGTAAAGAATTGCAGATCGACAGAACAAAAACAAACTAAAGTTTATTGAAGTATGTTTCAAGGGAGAAATGGACCAAGTCAAGGAAGACAATGGCCCCGAGTAATTTTAGGGTGAAGATTATATTTGATTAGATTTGGGGTTGTCCTGAGGTGTATCATTGTGATGATTATCTCTATGTTACTTGATTGGCACTTGTGGCGTATGTGACTGTTTCCCTTCTGTGCATGTTCTTACCCATAACGCATGCAGAAAAACCCATGGGGGGGGATGCAATGCTAATTTTATTATAATGATATTATAATAAATCAAAGGGCAGTGCAAGGGAAGACTGCTATTGGCTGTGCAGGCATTAGAAACTGAATCTGATTTGGCTGCAGTTCCTCGTTATCATGTTATGTTGGTTGTAAGTTTAACTGCAAAATGGGCAGGTTGGAAAGTTCCAGGGTTGTCCATGGGTGGAGTTAAGACACTGCAGAACCATGGCCAGCTCTCTGTCATTCATGTCTGACTTCCTACATAATACAGGTATCCCCTAAACATGATGATTTCCATTCCTTTGGGTATAGACCCAGAAGTGGAATAGCTGGATCATAGGGCAGTTCTATCTATAGTTCGTTTGAGAAGCCTCCATACTGTTTTCCATAATGGCTGTACTAATTTACAATCCCACCAACAGTGTAGAAGAGTTCCCTTTTCTCTAGATTTTTGCCAGCATTTGTTATTTTCAGTTTTTTTGATAATAGTCAGTCCAGCTGGGGTGAGATGATATCTCAGTGTGGTTTTGATTTGCATTTCCCTGATGATTAGTGATGGTGAGCATTTTTTCATGTACCTGTTGGCCATTTGTATACCTTTCCTTGAAAAATGTCTATTTAGCTCCTTTGCCCATTTTTTAATTGGATTATTTCTTTTTTTACTGTGAAATGTTTTATATATTTTATATATATTTCCCTGATCCAATTAGAGTAAAACAAATTTTTTTTTTCTATTTAGCTTTATTTAAATGAAAATATTGCATATCAATCTGAGCTCATATAACAAAACTTAATTGGAAGGTCAAAGTTTCCAGTTCAGACTTAGTATACCATATTTGTATCTTCTCCTTACTAAGACACCATTGTAATGACAATATATATTCACACAAAGGAAAAAAAACTATTAGCACAAACAAGGAGTAGAAAAGATTATGAATGATTAGGAGATTTTGAGGAGGGTTTTCTGTAAAGAAAATGATAAAATTGGATATTAAAATCTCCTAGGTCAGATATTGTTCCAAGTAAGGAATGGAGTGCTTGCCTTATGACCTTCACAGCTTTGTGACCCTGCTAATGCTCCCTGAAGTTGAGTGTCTCAGTTCATAAACTCCGCCTACATCTCCAGATCTCCCTCTGTGCCTTATTTTCAGAAGAAACATAAAATTGAAACAGGTCCAACAGCACAGCAGCAAAAGGAACCCACACCCCATACCTCAAACTATGCACCTATCCTATCTCTTCATTTTTTAAATGTGAATTTGAAGCGAAGGACACATACAAAAAAATTAGCAGTTATTAAAAAGAAAAATCAAGGTAAGCAAAGCACTTGGCCTTGGAATAAATGGCAATTATGAAGAGAACATTAAAAAACATTTTAATTGTCACACTTACAGAAAGTTAGGAGACATGACTCTAGGTGCCAACTTGATTAGATTAAGGAATGCCCAGAAACCTGGTACAGCTATCTTTTTAGGTGTATCCATGAGGGTATTTCCAGAAGATATTAGCATAAGAGGCTGGGTGGACCAGGTGGGAAAGATCTCCCTTCAATAGGGGCAGGAACCATCCAATCCTCTGGGGTCCAGAGAGAACAAAAAACAGAGAAAAAAGGTGAAACTCTCTATCTGCTGGAGCTGGAAATACACTCTTCTGTCCACGGACATCAGAGCTTGAGACTCTTCAGCTTTTGGGTTCCAGGACTTACACGAAGGACACCATCGGCTTCCCTGGTTTTGAGGCCTCCAGACTTGTACTGAGCCGTGCTACCAGCATCCAGTTTGCAGACGGTCTATCGTGGGACTTTTCTTTACAATTGTAGGAGCTAATTCCCCTAATAAATCCCCTCTCATATATTTATAACATATCCTATCGATTCTGTCTCTCTGGAGAACCTGGACTAATACACATGCCAATTAAATTTTCTTTAAAGATAATAAGAAACTATAACAGAAAACAAAGAGTCATGAGCTATGACAAATGTGATAAATAAAAAGAATTCTGAAGAAAGATTAGAAGATAAAGTCAAAGTTATCAAAGAAAGCTCAGTGAAAAGGACAGAAAATATGAATAAAAACAATGTACAAAGAATGTCAATCAGCAGGCTCAACTTCTCCCAAAAATGATTTCCAGAAAGAAAGGTCAAACAAAATGTATCAAAAAACAAAACAAAACAATACAACAACAACCAAAAAACCAAAATACAAAACAAAAAATCTTTCAAAACTAGAAAAAAAAAGAGATCCAACTGGACAACGATCCTTTTATAATAACATGGTTGAAGTGGAAATCTTAAAATCTTGAGCAAGAATGGTCATCAGCAAAGGTCAAGGATCAGACTGGCATCAGGCTTCTTCACTAATACAAAATATAAGAAAATAATGAAGCAAAGCTTTTCAAGTTAGGAGAAAACAGTGATTTGAGTCTCAATTTCTACATTGTGAAATTACCAATTACTTATAAAAGCAACATTAAGATAATTTTACAAACAAATACTCAAATAGCTTATGTTCTATATATTATTTTTGGAGTTATTTGAGAATATACAGAAAGAAAATATGTGGGAGTTCAGGAAAAACTGACTGTAAATATACAGGGACTCAGGAGTTACTAATTCTAAGTAATATGATATCTAAGCAAAACTTACCCTGGAAAAAGTGAATTTATACTGAGAAAAGAGAAAAGTGTTTTAAGGGCATCTGGGATTAAAGGAGGATCTCCTATTTTACACATAGTATGACTGTGAGGTGGATAAATTTAAGGTATGGTTAAGGCACATTATTCTTTTATAAACACTAAAAAATAATTTGACACTTTACAAAAACAAACAGCTGAAGAAAAAGATTCAGTATGAAGTAAACAGGCATATGGCAAAATTTTGAACAATTAATGGACAATAGGAAAAGATACTGTATTTGTCTTGAGGTTAGAAATATTATTCAAGTACCCAGTGTTCATGACATTGGCATTTAGAGCTATTAAATTGTATGAGATGTAAACCTCCTGAATACAGGGATATTTTTGTTTGTTTGTTTTCCTGTTTTGTTCTCTGCTGAACTCTCTGCTTAAAACAGTGCCAGGTATATGATAAATGCTACATGAATATTTATTGGCTAAGAAATGACAGGTAATCTTAGCATATTGCAGAGCTCTTTAATAAAGATTTGTATAAATTGCATGAAAAAGGAAATACATTTGTTGCAAAAGCAATCAATAAAAATCATATCATAGTAGTATGATAATATGCTTGTCAAAGATGTGAGATAAATGTGGACTATTATTTGGGTGGTATTAGAAGTTAAAATGTTTGTATTACAGAGCACCAATAGTTAAATCTAAAATTATGATACAATAATAATTTTTATGGTTATGAATTTATCAGCCTATAAAGTAAGAAAAAAATCTAAATAGTTAAAGGGGTTGCACCAGGATAACAGACTGTTTATAAGGCATCTCATGAAATGAGAAATTGCTCTTTATTGTAAACTTTCATTACTCAATTTTTTTCTGCTGTGTACATCTGATATTTTGATATTAAATAGAAAGAGAAGGAAATCAAGTTAAAACAAACAATAAAAGCAAAAAGAAAATTAGTAAAAGTTTTTAATTGAGCTTTTCTCTTAATATGCATATATGTATGCATGTATTAAAGCTTAATTTGGTCTTTACCATAACGGTTGTTTTTACAGACTGAATTACTTTTTAACTCAAAATAAATAATAAAAGTTATTTTAAAACTTTTAAATTTTCATAGTTAAACTTGCAATGTTAAGAAGTTAAAATATTATTCTCTTTGGAACTGTTTCTTGTACCTTACAATTTCTGCCTCTTCTTTTTCAGAGTTCCCTGAAGAGAGAGCTGTACATAAAGAACAATATGCAAAGAAATTATTCACTTGGTAATAACTGTATGAGGATCCAATAGCATTCATTAAACATTGGGTTGCTCCAGCTTTTGATTTGGGTATGAGCTTTGGCCTGGAAACTCAGTTAAGCCATTTATTCTTCCCTTCACATCCTACCCTTCTTTCTTGAAGGCAGACTCCAGTTTACCTAAACGAGAAGAAACATAGATGAGGAACTCGAATTGACAGATTAGGCCTACAGAACCAGGCTCAATCCAGGCACTGCTTTTATCCTAGCAGACAAAAGCATTCTCAGGTATAGAGCTAGGGCTGGGTCTGGAGCTCACAGGCCCCCCAAACCCATTGTCCAGACGGGGTCACAAACCCTTCACACGCAGATCTATGAGCTAGGTAACAAGAAAAGGCCCTTGGAGCTGTGGGTGAATGTAGCATAGGCTTTATGTCTAGACGTGAGCTCTGCTGACCAGCAGTTCAGAGCCACAGCCTCACACACACGGAAGAACACACATGAATAGCAACAAGCTAAAAAAGATACATGGGCGAGCATGCCCAGTAACTCTACTCCCACACAACTTGTTTACAAAGTGATATGCTGCACCACACCCAGCTGGACCTGAGGGGAGGGAGCCTGACTAAACCACTCTATTTTCCTCACATCAGGAAAGGAGAAGGTTGTGTATAGCACAGTTTTGTCCAGTGAAGGGAGAATTTTTCCCATTCTTTGCCACAGGGAATGAAAATGAGCCCACTCACAGAACAGCATCATCCTTAAACAGACAAACTCTCTCTACTAAGGGTGAGACTCAACTGAGAGTTTTAGACTTCTTAGAACTGGAAATTCCTGTGATAGCATTAAAATGGAAGCAAAGAGAGGCATGAGCTTGAAAGGATGCATTCATCCCTGTTAGTTATGATGGAAATAAGAAATAGAAATATCCACAATATTCTTAAAATTGAGGACACATTATGTGCCTAGTATTGAGTTAGAAGCCAAAGTTTCTTTTTCTCTTTGGTAAGATGATAGTACATGCTCTTAAAAAAAAAAATTAAAAACATATCTAGTTGGTGAAAGAAATACTTAAGAAACAATGCAAGATCTTGGTAGGCAGGATCGACAGAGCATGGTGAAAATGGTACCTCAACTAGTACTTTAAAAATAGGTAAAATGTGAAAAGATCTGGGAAGGAAAATGTAAGCCCATCAATTTGAAGCAATAGCATGCAAAGGGCTTATAGTGGAAAATGAGCATAATATATTCAGGAGGAGCAAGAAGCTCTATCTTAACTCACGCTGGGAAGCAGTGAGATCTAAAATTGCATGTGTAAAGCAGAGAGGATTTTGAAGAGAGAATTGAGTCACGGCAGTGAATACACTATGGGTTTTTTTCTACTCTGAGAGCCACTCATCTGTTATGATGAAAATGTTCTGCATGTGTGTGTAATCCTGCTTGTTATGTTTTGTAGATTGACCTTAGGTTTAAAAACAGGCTTTTTCCGTGAAGGAAGAGCATTATGAATCCGAATGGTAAACTGCCAGTACTCTTTAGTAAAATTATAAATACTAATCCACACTCTGAATTTTGTAACTCTTAGTAAACCCTAAGGTGGGTGATGTAGAAAGGAAATGTGAGAATAATTGAGAACATACCAAAATTGTAATCATGTGTTCTCATACGAGATGCGTAGTCTCCACATTTAGGAAAATAGTTGTTTAAACAACTGTAGAAAGGTATCCTTAGGAATCAATAACTACTTAAAAGAAGAAAGAAAGTGATTATAAGTTCCTCAACCTACCCATATTACAGGAAGTGAAGGCTGTGATTCCCAGCTATCATCAACTAAACAACCAAAAGTCCTTTTAGTGCTTACAGCAGAAAGTAGTCAGCTGTCACACAGTGGTGGCCTGGACCAGCAGCCACATGACCAGTTATAATTAAAGGATTTCTCACCACAACAAAATGGAATCTTTAGATAGATTGCTTAAGTTTAACAAAAGTTAAAATTACTTTAGATAGAAGCAGATTTTTCTTACAAGTTTTTTTTAATTCCTTCCTTCCTTCCTTCCTTCCTTCCTTCCTTCCTTCCTTCCTTCCTTCCTTCCCTCCATGCTTTTTCTTTTTCTTTTTCTTTTTCTTTCTCAGGAGACAACTCATCCAGCCAGAAGAAATTTAAAAATTCTGATCAATTTTTCATTACGAGATACCACTGGGATTGTGGTAGGATTTAGCAATACTACAGGGATAACCATAATGGTGATAATTAGAAAATAGGTTATGAAACCATTTTAATTATGTTTAATTTTCATAAATATTAAGCAACTGAATGTTTCTCATATAAACAATAAATTATCTTAAATTTCAAAGACATTAAAAAAAAATTTTATGGATACCTCAGACCCATTTAATATTCTGAAAAAGCAACCTTTGCAAAGAGTTTCATTTGTTACTTTTAAATTCTGTATTTATAAGAATATATGACAGTTTATATTAAGATAAAATTTATAATAGCAGAATGTATATTATTATTTATTTATTTAAACGTTATATAGAACTCATATTATTTTTCAATACCAAACAGGCATGCTATAGCTATATAGTGCCCTTGCAAATAAACCACTTAAGCAAAATACTAAGGCATGCTACCATCCAAAGAGGAGGTAACTCGATACATTGTCAAAAAATTTACCAGAATTAGAAGTACTTTATTCAAAGATGAAAATATTTGCATGTATTTTAATAGCCTTAAAGTATTTTCACATGAAAGTAACAAAACATGAGTTTAATTTCTTTTTGTTATTGTGGATTCCTGATATGATTCCTAATAAGATCTTAGGAATGAGAGCAGTAATGAGATAATAGCAACATTTATTTATTTGCACAACTGATTTTACACATACATTTATTTCATCCTGAAAACAATCCTAGGAACAAGACATAATTATTTTAGCATTTAATCCATTCTCTCGCATACAGAAATAGCCTAATAAATATATATTGAGTGAATTCAAATTTACTGTTGATAAAGCCAAAGTTCAGATAGATGTCCCCACAGAAGTAGTAGACAGTAGAGTCGGGACACAAATGCAGGACTATCACATTCCAAATCCCATGAACTTTCCACTATGAATTATTTCCTTTCTCTTTTCTCTTTATCCATTTTGAAATGTTATTTGATTATTTTCTACTAAAGGCAGTTTTCTTGGCTGTCACTACTCTCAGATGGGCTGTAATACTTCTCTGGTTATCCATTGTATTTGAAGTACTCACACCGAGAAACAATCTAAATTCTTCTGGGGTGGCTTCAAGATTCAGTTCACTAATCTTTCAATTTTGTGATTTTTTTCACCTTCAGTGACTTTTACCTTCTCTCACTGTTCTCCTATCCTAGGTATTATTATTACCTGGAAACTTCCAAACAATTAAAACTTGAATTGAAACATTCCTCTCCAGAATCCCAAACCAGCTTATTCATTTCGGTTAATATCAATATATATTTTATTCAACTTCATAGAGTCCTCCTGCTTGAGCTCTCCATTCTCTTACTGTTTATTGCCCTTCCCATACTCTACATTTCAATCATTTCTAATCTATTTTTTTTTTCCTGGTTCCATTTTTCTACTGTTTTTAAACTACACTGCCAAACAAAAAAAAAAAAAAAAAAGGAAAAGAGAAGAAAAAATCCTCATCTTTTTTAAACACACATCTAGCTAGTAAGTACTACCTACAGACTGATGTAGTTTCATGCCAGTACGAATTTATGTCTTTCAAACTCACCTGGAACCTTAATCACGATTTACAAACTTTTCAAAATTTCTTCTTCAGTTCTTGCTCCCATTTTTTATAATAGCTATTTAAATATTTTGCATCTCCATAAATCTTATTAAACTCTCCTTACATTCCCCTCCTCCTTTTTCTCCCATATTCAGAAATATCTACACTAGTGTAGATAACACATTTGTTGAATTAATAAATATTGAAACTGGAAGCATTTAATAAGATTCTCCTTAACTTCTGCCACCAAACCAATGAACTAACCTACATCTGCAATGTTCTTAAACCTGCCTTTTTCAATGCAAGCAATGCCACTTCCTTTTTCTCTGTCCTTTATATTTTTATTCTTGCCCTTCCTGCTGACTCCCATTCAGTTGTGTATAAACATCAAGTTACTAAATTACCCCATTAACTAAATCTGTTGGCTTCGTAGCCCCATCAAAACATTCTTCAAAGTGTTTTGAGTTTTCAACTTTGTCACTTCCTTCACTTCCTTATGTCTTTCCCTCAGACCACAGCAACTTGAAAATTGCCTCATCATTACAGTAAAACCTATTTCAATGAAGGTTTTCCAAACTGTCCTTTTACCAGTGAAAAACATTATTATTCTGTTTAATTAACCTACTGGCAGCATTTACAATTGTTGGGCACTTTTTATCCAATTAATTATTTTTCCACCTACTTTTTTTCTGATTATTTTCTAATTTCCTCTATGTGCTACTTATTCTATGCATTCTATAGGTTTTAAGGACTATTTTTGGAGTTTTTGTTTTTACTTTCATCATAGACTACTGCTACATTCATATCAAATAGCACATGGTATATGGGAAGCACACAGTAAATATTTGCTGAATGGATGGACTAAGATTATTTTTTTTCTGTTAAGACTTGCTGCATGCAATGCCAATTAAGTTCAGAAAACTTCTAATGCTTATACTTAAAGTGATATTTTTGAGATAAGTTTCTTTTCTTGAGGTATGTAAGAGGAACCATGTTTTTCAGACTATTTAGATATTCTCTGTTTTATTTTCTTGCTTTGTGCAGTAGAAAGAAGTACATAAGCAGGACTGTAAATATATTTTTAAAAATGAGATTGTATCATGAAAATATATTTTCTTTTTTATTACAGAAAAATTATACAAAAATATTTAATGAGGATTAGAACCCAGCTTTATTAAAAGATAAATACAAGGGTGCATGGAATTTTACATTTCGAAATAGTCACATTTATCCAAACTCTCTTGAATCTATTTTCTTTAATATCTTTATAAGGAGACATCTACTAATGATTATATGTAAAAACCAAATCCACAAAACCAATGTAGAATTTCCTGTCCATCTTTTGATAACCTTTGGATTTTAAGTATACTTAATCTTAGTAAAAAACTGGAAGCTAAGGTAAATTGATCCTCTAGGTACATAGAGGAAGATTTTTTGAAATTCTGATATGCTGTCACAGAATAAATGTTATCTGATATGTTCCTCAAATCTCTTATGAATTCAATTACCATGAGATACAAAACAAAACAAGAACAAAAGAAATGACTCTAGCATATAAATGCCTTCTTCAAATGAGCCTTTGTTCTTTCACAAGGCCATGGATTAATTATCATCCTTATTCTCAGCATCTGGTTCACTGGTTTGATTTAATGAAAGGTTAGTTTGACCTCACACTCAAACCACCTTTATAAACCGTGAAAGTAACAATTATTATCTGGAGATTATTTATCAAAAGCTGGATTTTTCAGTAATAAAGTGAGAACTACTTATCAAATAACTGACCTTGACAAGCTAAATAAAGTTGACCTGAACTTTAGCTGTTGTAGATGTGCTAAGAATAATAAAATTTCTTTTCAAAATAAATGCTGAATTACCCAATAAAAATATACATTATTCCTGGCGCTGGCCGATTAGTGCAGTTGTTCAGAATGTGGTGTTATAACACCAATATCAAGAGAGTTGAGATACATGCACCAACCAGCCACCAAAAAGAAAAAAAAAAATTATATATATATATATATATATATATATATATATATATATGAACATTATTCCTTTAAAGTGCTTACATATTAACTTGATAAAGTGAAAGGTTAAATTTCCTGAAAACAGGCTGTAATAGTTTCTTATTTCCCCTAGATTAGTATTTATACAGTAAATGTCAAGTTATTGCCTCTTTGATATCAAAACGCCTCATACATTTATAAGAAACAGAAGTTGTGGGTTAGAAGGCGCCTGAGAAAACTAAGAAAACTTTGCCGTTAACTGCTCAGTATTTGTCTTTGCGTGTATATATATCAATGTATATACTCATATACAGGTGAGAGTGTGTGTCTTAGAAACAGGCTTGAAAAGATTTGTGGATTATAATCACTTAGGAAAAGGAAAAGAATAAAATTAACATTAATTGAAACTATCGGCTCTAATGAAGAGATGTACTTGATGATCATTTCCCCCCGAACTCCCCCTCCAAAAAAAAGAGAAGAAACTGTTCTTTTGAAAACTCTGGAAGAAGCTATTTGCAACATTATTGATATTATAATCTGACCCTGATTAAGAGGGAAATACCCTACAGTTGGATCAAGCTTACATAAACCATACAGTAAGGAGAACTTGCATCTCTTTTCCACCCCCATCAAATTTGCTTGGTCTGGAAAAAGGATTGACTGATCAGACCTTGGCAGGGAGAAGCCACAAGCAAGGTACCATCCCTTGTATCATGCCAGTGTAAGCAGAAGGTATTCTCAGATAAGGGTGTTAGCTAAGGTGTTAGGATAATCAGCTAATTAACAATTTTATGTGTACTGGAAGGAGGCAGAGTTGTATCAAGCTCTCAAGTGTAGGAATATTAAGCTTCCAAGAGCTTAAACACCAGAGGTTGTCTATCAATAAAACTCCTAGCAGCTGAAGGGACCGTTTGCACTCTAAGTCCCAGAGTAAATATTGTTGTTATGGAATGGATGAAGCAGGTGTTCTTATTCTAAATAATATAAGAATGGCTAAAAATATAAAGACTGCAAATGCCCCAGAGGTTGAGAAATTTATTTATTTGTTCATGTTTTAGGAAAATGTTTCAAAATGTGTTTTGAAATATGTTGCTCTAAAGGGAAAGTTCTGTTTCTAGTAACGATTAAGAATTGGTTCTCTAACTTGTACATTTATATTATACCATTAGCAGTATGATTTCTAAAGGCGATCACAGTCCTACATTCTCCAGACATCACTCACAAGCAAAGCAGCTGTAAAGCTACCAAATTGTCTGTCTGGAAATTGTCTATCTTGTATATCAAAACTAGCTAGACCAAGTAATAACAGTCTACAGAATTCACATTGAATGAATCCACAGTGAATGATTAAATAAAGTTAGTATTCTGTATTTAATCATTTATTCTCCAATTAGCAAATGTTATTTGAGGGCCTACTAAATGCCAAACACTGCTGTAACTCAAAGAGAATGCCTCCTAAGTTGCAACCTACTCAGGATTTTAATGTGCAAATTTGAATGCTTATCCTACACAGTGGCTGATTATCTTGTTACTTTGTCTTGTGCAGGACACTGGAGGTGGTGAGGAGCAATTTCAACAAATCCCTTTACAGGTTCATCTCTCCAGAGATTGTCTAGACGTTAACAATCTAGGTCAATTGGAACCTCCAATTACTACAGAAAACAGAAAAAAACCTCTCCAGGTTAATTCTTAACAAGATGTAGGGAGTAATAAGTGTCAAACGCATTGATATAAAATAAGCACAAGTTCTAATCTAAAGGGGCAATGAGTTATGATAATTAAACTCTGACTTGTAGTTTGTTTTAGTCTAGATTAAAAAGAAGCAAAATAAATGATTAGAATCTAGCTTTTAAAAAAATTAATAAGATCTTAGAAAAAGGACAAATCAAAAATTTTAATGTGTCTATATTGATCTAAGCCTTCTCTTTAATCTCCTTGTTTTTAAATATTAGAACATGCAATCTATTTTAGTAACCATTTACTTTGTAATCATTTTAGTCTAAAGAATAAAAAGAGGAGTAAAACCATTCATAAATGTATTGATAAAATTATTCTCAAAATACAAATATCATTATTTTAGCAATAAACAAAATATTCTATAAAAATTTTATATTTTTTGTCTCTATTACACACATTGTCATGGCTTTACCATTTTCTATTCAAATGTGTATATTTTAGAAATTTAATTTAATACTCACATGTTTACACTCTGTATTAATTATCAAGACTATAAAATGGATAAATAAAAGCTTTTTTCTTGTTGAATAATTTTTATATAAGTTTTTAAGCCAAATATAATGATTTTTTTTTTATTTTTATAGATCTAAATTTGTGGGTATGGCATGCACTCCTTGATAGAGCAATCAAGTCTTTCTGAAAAAGGTTTCAAGACAATATCATAATGATGAATTTTTCTCTTCTTTTTAACTGCAGCACTCAGCATAGATCCTGTCCTTAGTAACTTAGTATTTCCTGAATAAATGAGTGAACTGTATCTCTCCATATTAGTCAGGGCTTTTGGTGGAATTATCAGTTCAGGAGAAGGTTGGAATTCAATCAACAGATTTTTTGGAAGTATAATGTGTGTCACATATCGATATACCCCAAATTAGAATAACCTGACTTCCTATTTTTAATTTTTTAAATTTCATACTTTTTACATTACAAAGCAACAAAGATATTTTAGCATGAGGTTACTCAACTTGAATATCTGAGACATGCTGTATAATAATCCTGCCAGTATCTTTTTCTGGTGATCTATATCTACAATTAAGTAAATATAAGTAATTAAATGATATCAGAATGTTTCTATCACAGTGTTTAAATCCCCAGGGATGATTTGGCAATATCTCATGTCTAAAGACACTTTTGGTTGTCACAAATGACAGGACATTATGGGCATCTACAGAGTAGAAGCCAGGAATGCAGCTAAACATCCTACAATATGTAATATATCTTCCTATAACAAAAAATTAATCAGCCCAAAATATCAATAAGTCTGAGGCTGAAAAACTCTGGGTTAGAAGAGTTATTTGTCACCTCAAAGAAGGGGATATAAGAATTTGTATCTAATAGTAGAGCCTTAATAGTTCTTTTTTATTGTTATTGATAACAGTAACTGAGTAAGAATATCTGCATATACATATATCTACCTTAAGAAAAAATCCTAGATGACAAATTACAGGTACAGATGCTGGTACATGAGAAGGCTTTCAGTCCAAGTAGATAAACTTCCATTGACCTTTCTCTACTCAGAGATTGCATTATCTTGGGCCAGCCCTGTGGCACACTCGGGAGAGTGTGGCGCTGGGAGCGCAGCGATGCTCCTGCCGCGGGTTCGGATCCTATATGGGAATGGCCGGTGTGCTAACTGGCTGAGCGCAGTGCGGGCGACACCACACCAAGGGTTGTTATCCCCTTACCGGTCATGAAAAAAACAAAAAAAAAAAAAAGAGAGAGAGAGAGATTGCATTATCTTTAAAAAAAGGAACTTATCAACTATCTCTAGAAAGTCACTTTTGCCTCTGTTGTGGTTATCTTGTCATTTTAATAAATAGACAACCAAATTTTAGTGTCTTAATCCAATAGGAGGTTACTTCTTGCTTAGCCAAGAGTACAATTTAGCTGTTAGAATTTGGAAGTAGCTTTACTCCATGTGATGATAGGAGGGTGGTGACCCCAAAGTGCTCCATACTGTGCTGCACTACCTCCAGGATCTCTGAGTATCTCCTTCGAACTTGAAGAAGTAGAGAACACAGTGAACTTGCTTTTTGAACACCTTCACCCGGAGACTTACTCATTCCTGCTCACATTCCATTGGTGAGAAGTGGTCACCCAACCACACCTGGATTCAATGAGTGCTCTTGTCTTCAAGGGACGTACAATCTAGAAGAGGCCTTTAAATCCTTTTAGAGGTAACTCCTCTGAGCTGAAATCTTGTACTTGAAGCTCAGCAAAGTTTCCTGAAACATTTCCACAGCTTTGCTAGTATAAAAGTTTTCTCAGCAGTGCTTGTAGTTATGATCTCTAAGCACATTTAAATGCAGGGTAAGATTATATGGCAAAACTGCCCTCATCAGTATCTCTGATGGAAAGTTGTGGCTAGAATTTCTGAAAACAAGGAATCCTAGTACTAATAGTGTTTACCTTCTTGCATGGGGCTGCTTTAGCTTTGACATATTTCAAAACATTTACAAAAGCTACTTTCAAATGTTTATATATGAAACTATAAGAAAGTGTGTTTTGTTCTTTTTTTCCCTCCATTTTCTGAACATGGGTACATAAATGAAAATGAAAATAAATGAAATAAAACTTGAAAATATGGCCATTTAAACATGAATTTTACAAAGACAGATCCACGTTTTACTATCCTTTGTGGTTACAGGGACATTTATGTTTTTACCTCAAAATCAGTTCTATCCTTTCAAACTGGGGTTTACAAAGGTAGGTCCTTAGCAATAACCAGTTTGTTGTTTTCCACTGTCGCGGAAAACTATACCTGCCTACAACAAATCCCTTTATCCTGTGTCAATTAATAACTGATTCTCATTTTAACTCAGTACATTATTGCCTCTCATGATGAAAGACTGCATTTTTCAACCTCTTTTTATGATAAGTGTAAACATGTAACTAATGAGATGTATAAGTAGAAATGTGTTGTTACTTCTACTAGACAATAGTTTCAAGGGAAATGGTTCAATTTCAAAAGTCATTCATTTGTCCTTTCATGTTGTTTCCTTCTTCTAGTCAACACCTGGGCTCTGATAGCTGCATCTTCAACAGTCATATTGGACCACGAAGATCATGAAAATATAGCTGTACGTTAACATTACACAGAGGAAAAATGGGAATCTGAGTTTCTGATAAATGTTTTGGATCTGCCATACCTCACTTAGACATATGAGTACCTCAAAACTTCTGTAGTGAGAAAGTAACACATTTTTATCTTCTTTAAGCTGCAATGATTCATTTGTTCATTTTGTCTGTTATTTTTATGTGAACTTTACCTGGACAGATACTCATGCCGTGTGAGTTATGCTGGATTACACCTGTACTTTCCAGACTACACTTAATCTTCATGTCTTCTATAAGCCCTTTTTCAACTGCTCTAGGACTGCGTAATCTCTTCTTGAATACTTTAGAAGTTGCTATTCTATATACTCCTTCTGGTTTAGGTAAACTATTTAAGAAGGATAACATATAAGCTGAATGGTGCACATATTATTATCACACAGATCAATGCATTTTCAGAAAGTAAATGTACCCAAGTAACTCCTATCAATACCCTAAAAGATGTCTTTTGTAATTATTTCTAATTTCTACACACCACCAAAGGATGACCATTATCAACAGAGATTTTACAACATAAATTAGTTTTGTCCAAACTTTATACAAATTTAACTATACAATATATCCTTTTGGGGGTCTGATTTCTTTCTCTCAATACTATGTAAGGGAAACTCATTGTAATGGCCTGAAAATTTGTGTCACCCAAAAATTCATAAATTGAAATCCTATTCCCCAAGATGATGGTATTAGGACATGGTGTCTTTAGGAGGTGATGGAGACATGACTGTTTCACTCATGAATGGAATTAGTGCCCTGAAAAAGGAGGCCCGAGGGAGCTTGATCATCCCTTCCACCATAGGACACAGTAAGAAAGTGCCATCTATGAAATGGAGGGTGGACCCTCATGAGACACTGGATCAGCTAGTGCCTTGATTTTGGACTTTTCAGACTCCAGAGTTGTGAGAAATAAATTTCTGTTTTTTAAAAGCCACCCACTCTGTGATATTTTGTTATAGCAGCGCAAACAGACTAAGACACTTATTCATGTTTTCACATGTTTTTTAGTTTTTACATTGTCATTACTTTATAGCATTTTCTATCATTGTATGTCACACTTTTTAAAAGTTTGATCATTTCTAGTTAGGAAGTATCACTCACATTCTTTTACCTAACTTTGGAAAAATTGTTAATTTCTTCTTTGTTGTATAGCTAGAAGTAGAATTTCTAGGTCATAGAATGTAAAAATGTCTATCTCTAGTAGTAATGCCAAATAGTGTTGCAAACTGGCACAATTTACACTCTCACCAGCAGCCTCTACGTAGTACTCCATAGGTCTGATTGTTTATCACGTAATATCTATAGAAAGCTAACCTAGGTTTTATTTGTGTTTTCTCCCTTTTATTTGAATACCTATTAAGAACACGGTCCATAATTTCTATTTGCATATCTCTCTAACTTACCACTTCTGAGATACTCAGAGAGCAGTCATGATGACAGTCTCTGTGTCACACTACAAAAAATGTATTAAACAAAAATATTGCTAAAGTTTATACATTTAAATGAATTAGGTCATTTTCTTGACACTGAAGATATTTAATATGATCTGTTATTGACTACACTGCAATATTTTATTTAAATATAAGTAATATAATTTTACAAATAAATCTATAAAATTGCTAAAATAAATTTAGCATTATTAAGAGAACTAAATAATGGACATTTTGACACAGCACACATGCTAACTAAAAATATGTTTCAAATGCCAAGAAAGTTGATTTGGTGAATAAGATCTTTCTTTGAGTATGACTAAAAGTAAAGGAGAATCTCTTGCAATATAAACCATTCTTTACTGAGCTATGTTTGGACAATAACAAGGAAGGGCTCTGATTGGTTAAGATTAGGTTAATGTGCTCTCGGTATGTCAATGTGAGATGAAATTCATGTCTAAAAAAAAGCAGGTGTAAAGAACACCCCAAATAAGGTGATGGGTGTGAGGTATTTGTCTTATTACAAAGGGCAAACTGAATAAATCTGTGTGGTGAGAGAGAAGGGACTGGTGGTTTTTTGGAGGGCTTTCACTTCCTGAAGATTATGCAAGCTTCATTTTATTCTATCATGCAAATTTAAATGACTTCATTATGTTATTAATTATAGTTGTATTTGACAAATTTTAGATGCCTTTAGTATATTACATAAGGTATCCTAATGGAAAAAATTTGACTAAAATGAAGATTTCTGTTTGTAAGAGAGATAGGACAGAGATGTAAAATACCTCGAAAGGAAAAGAAGTCTTAATTCTTCACAAAAGGTTATCCGAATGATTTTCTTGATTATTTCCATCTTTTAAAAAGGTATATATTATGTGGTAATTGTTCTTTTAACTACTAACACAATTAATGCCTGATGCATGAGAAATATAATTTATGGTTTTATTTGGCATGTACTTAAGCACCTGCATAGCAATTACTGGTGTGACATTTTTGTCTGCACTATAAAGCATTGCACATCCTCCGTTTCATCAGTTTAAAATGGAAGCAAGGAAGCTTGCTCCTTGGAGAGTACCTGCCCTGATCTTATCTGGTAGAATGAAAATATGATTGCCTTACTGACACTATAAATTATGCTTTCCCAACTCCAGGGCCCTTCCACAATAGAAATCAACACCCGTAGCATGACTCTTTTGTTCTATAGGAAGTTGTTTTACCTTTACAGTATTTAAAGAGAAAATGTTTCTTCTCTTATTTCATCTCAAATGATATAGCAATTGAACATCACAAAGGAGTATTTCTTATGAAATACACAATGGAACATTTCTCTTTATTGTAATGACTATCAGAAGGATCTGATTCAAATGGTGACTGAAAATCAAACCTAAAGTTGGGTGAAACTATATCAATTTCTTTCTTTGAAGCAAGTAGTTAAATGGCTCTCATGGGTGAACTTTTTCTTTCACTTTTTTCCATTTACAAGGAATCGGAAACACAAACAACCAATAACTGTCACTTCCTTGAAAGTTAAAGTGAAATCCTTGTTTGTATGGTCTCTGTAGACATTTTTATGCCAAAGGTTGTGATTTTTCCAAGATTCTTATTATACCCAATGACCTCAAATGCTTTTGGATGAAGCTTTGCTCTTGTATATGGTTTTTATCTTAACTGATAGCATTCAACTTCTTTTTATTATATTTTTAATCTTTTTTTCCTTCTTTTCTGTAATGTCACTAGCTTTTTTCCTTCTAGACATTAATTTTTTAGAACCAAAAGAAAAAAAAAACACACTTTTTTTATGCACCTCAAAATACTTTCCTATCAAACCAGTCTTGAAAAACCTATTTTTCATGACACAATTGCAGAATAAACCTATGGTTAATACCTTATTTACACAAACTGAAGGCTGTTATATCTGTGTTTGGTGACCTTGAAACTCTATTGTGCTCAGTGCCCTTTTTATAACCTTAATTACTGGGGAATACAGAGCTTTAAAGAAAGACTAACATTTCACTTTAACATCCACAATAATCTATTATAAAGCCAGCTAAGCCAGTCCCCAAATACAGAGAAATGTTATTACATGCTCAGCTAGCTGTCAAGGGGCCATGAGTCAGTGGCTTACAGTTATCAAAAGTAACAAGGTTGTTCAGAATTTCCTCCAACAAAGCCAGCCAGCTTATAGCAGGATTAAACTCTCTTTGATTAGAACAACTGGAACATGTCCTACCCCTTTAATTAGCATTCCTTTTTGCTTGGTGGAGGCTTGTAATTTGACACTCACATTAGGCGTCTCAAGAAATGATTTGGTATTTTGTCCCACTCATGAGCATTAGAGCCATGGCATATACTTCTACATCAACTAAAATTTGAGCTGCTGAAGTATTTATGTTCAAAACCCTGTAAAATCTCAAGGGAACAACGCCTCTAATAGACAAAATGTAATAACACTCTTATATAATATGTGGCAGGAGACTCGGTTAGCCTTTAGGCGTGGTATATTACCCTAAGGCCATGTTCTTTTTGCTTTCTATCTTTAGGAACAAAGAGTTTTATGTCAGCTTTATTGATATTTTACAGGTTTACATTTTAATTCATACCTTAAGGCAATTCAGTGAGAAGACCTGTGCTTATGCTTCTGGATTACTTAGTTGGTGAGTAAATACAGTTTTTCAGTTGCCACGTTAAACATAGCAGAGCAAGGGCTACATGGAATGAATGAAGGCGGCAGCGTGCTGCCGTTCCTCAAGGGGCATGTAGTCTATTTGAAAACAAATTGAGGCATAAATATGCCCTTTCCCCAATGTACAGGTTGTCTCTAATTAACACCATTCTTTGTCTATGTACCTCTGTTTTCTCTGCTTCGTTTCTATATACTTTCCCATTTTTCCCTTTATATTTATTTTCTTTCTCTCTCTCTCTTTCTCTCTCTCATGACTCTGTCCTCCTTTGAACTGGTAAGTACTGAATAGGAAAAGTCCTGTTGTGAAAAGTGTCTAATGTTTCTTTTGTTTAAGTTACATGCAGCAAAAATGGTAAAAGTAAGAAGCATCTTGTAAAATGTACATTTTGATACTTCATATAGTTCTCAATATGATTTGGAAAGAAAAATGTAAGAATATTAAAAAAATGAAACAACATTTTTGGAAAAAAAAGACGTAATTGAAATGCTTTAATCTTTAGTACCTTATTTTCTACAATTGAGTAGCTGTTACATTGACTATACTTTATTTCTTAAGGGATGTTGTATGTTTTACTTCTCAGCTACACATTTTAAATTTAAATTTCATAATTATTTTCAAATAATTGCCAGAGAATGATATGTCAATGAAAGGTTCATGTTTATTTTAGTTTTTCAAAAATGTATCTAACTATTCTGGTGCTCACACTTGTATACTAACCTATTCAGTCAACATTTATGAGACGCCACTATGGTGAGAGGCACAGAAAGTATTAAGGAAGTCTAGTAAAATTCTTGTCTATCCTCAATGAACTGATAGGATAGTGCTAAGTTCTAATAAGAGGCACCTCATTGAATTTGCAACTCACAAAGAAGTTTTGCTATTACTGCTTTATTTAGCTGTAGCTTTTCTTTATCTTCAGGGGTTTTTTTGTTTGTTTGCTTGTGCTTTGGGTGCTTTGAAGACAGTATGTTGGGTGGGGAGCAGGGAGCTTGGTTCATTCTTTTAATTAAGATAAAGTTGTCTAGTGTTGCCTGAGACCTTCTCCTTTCCTTATAAAGTAGGAGATTAAATCTTCAGCACAGGGTAGAGAAATGGGTTTGGAGATTTAAGGAGAGTAGAGAGGGTTTAAAAATACTGCTGTTATACCTCATGTCCCTCACCCAATACTCATAACCAATAAGAAAACAATTAAACAAATAAATAAAACAAAAAACAAGCAAACAACAACAACAAAAGACCACTGTTGATAATGGGAGAGAGGCAGGCTACAGAAGCAGAAAAGAGTTGTTGCATCATGCTAAGGGCCTCGTTTTCCAGTTGTGGGATTTTCCTCCAACAGATCTCAGTATATCAGAAAGACAGAAGATTTGAAAATTTCCAGGCTTATCTATTAGAAGGAAAATTTACTTAGAAGTTGATTAGATTAGAAATGGATGAGTTTAAGGGAACATTAAGAGCAAACATTTTCCAATAAAGGAAACATCAAAAATTCTTTTCTAATAGGTACAAAACTATGCTATCTCCCTAAGTGAATCATTGTGCAGTATATTTATGTATTGAAACAGCATACTGTACCCCTCAAATATGTACAAGTAACTGTTAAAATATTTTATAAAAAATAAACTTAAAAAAAACAAAGACAAAAAATTGTCTTCTGATAAATCTCTACTTTTGACATTTGAGTAAGTGTGGAAAATGACATGTCCTCACTAGGTTACAGCAAGTGTATCATTTTACTGCTTTCCATGCTTTTTACTTCGTCTTGAATTAGGATTGACCTCAGGGGAGCATACTCATAATTCTTTGAAGTTACAAGTGCAGATGCAGTTTTCCTGTACATTTGTTTTGTTTTTAATTCCCATTGCAAAAATGGTATAAGTCACTTACCAACAAAAAGTTATTATTTGAATTTAGAGTCACTAGGTTTGTGATTTCTGAAATTATTTTCCAACCTCTAGGGCAACACATCTTTGAAGAATGTATATTCTAAGTACTAACATATGGAGGCATTTTCCCTGGGCTAAAAGGAAAAAAAAAAGTGCTATAGAAAATAAAGTTATTTGTTTTACGATCTAACTCCCCCATGCAACATGTTAAGCTACTTGTAATGGGACCAATGGGCTAGATTAGACCTACAGATTTGATATGTTTGGTCAAACTAGCATTTAAAACTTTTTCAATTTGAAAAGGTTCTCAGTGGGCATACACTTTCCAATTTACATGTTCTTCATCTCTTTTTTATATTGTTTTTCACTTCAGATTTACCTATATATATTGCTTGCTGCTGGGACTGGAAATTCAGCTTTAAGACCTCATTCTACTTCATTCCATGTCAGCAATAGTAAGAATGAATGAGAATAAAGAAAACTGTTTCATTTTAACTGATGAATAGTGGTTACAATTTCAAAAATATTAGATTTTAAAAGAAATATGTATTCCTCAGAATAACTATATGATAGATGCTTTTATTTCTACTTTACAGGTGAAGAAACTGAGGCACATTGAGTTTAGAACAACTTCCCATTAACAACAGTTTATATCAGACAGAACCTGGATTTAAGTACTTTGGGATCTACTTATTCTAGTGTTCATGACATTAATCTCAGCTGTATCACACCACTTAGGTTTTGCAAGAAAATTTCTATAGTCTAATAAAAAATAATGTAGTGGGGATTATTTTATAATAGCGCCTATACATCTCAAGTACAAAAATTAAAATCTTACTATGTTCTATAAAGGACTTAAAATATTATCTTGTTTAGTCTTAGCAAGAACTATGGGGCTTGAAGAGATTAAGTCATTTGCCCCAAAGTTATAGTGCCATGAGGTAGGAGAATTTGGATTTAAATCCATCCAACTTGCAGAACGCACACCCCAATAACACCAGTGAGCTAGGACTAAAGAATGCTTACTTAGACTTGTTATTATTAAAAGAAAAGCTTCTCTTCGCAGACTATTAGACTATAAATTCTATTCTGGCCTTATGTCATTTATGGTAAATGAGAAATGAGAAATTCTCAAAACTGCAAAGAAATTGACTTAATCAGAACCAAAATCAACATACACTTGCTATAATAAAATTTATGATAATTATGTGCTTAACACAATTGTTATCATATTTTGTGTTAGGTTTTCTTACATTTACAGTGCTTAGCCCATGGCCTGCCATAAATTAGATATTCTGTAAATAATTAAAGAAAAAATTGTATGTCATCATGTAGAACATACTGTGTATAGTGACTTTCTTAATATTAGGCTTTCTGTCATTTCTAGACTATATGTCCTATTACCAGGCTGTGAAACAAGACGTATTGAATAAACATATCAAATCTAGCAAGATGGTGGAATAGCTATTCCCCAGTGTCACTCTGTCCCACAAAGAAACCAATTAACAACTATTAAAATGCAACAACAGCCACGCTGGTGCTGCTACAGCTCAGAGGAAGAGGAAGAGAGAGCTACAGGGTGCATGAAAGCAGGAGAACCCATGATGAGAGAAAGGACTGCTCCTACCATTTTGAGCTCCAGCCACTTCAAGACTGGAGCTGGTGAGCACATGGACCAAGAGTTGGCAAAACTCGCAAGTATGCCCTTCCCATGAAGTTTTCTGGAGGCAGCAGGGGAGAAGAGGGCCTTGGTGGCTCTCAAGGCAGCAGGATCACTAACAGAGTCCCCTTGGACCCACATAGGAGTGAGGGGCCACGGCAACAGAAAAAAGGAGCCACTCAGAGGTATGTCATCACAAGGGACCAGCACAAGGCCCGTCCCATGAGAAGTGTTTGGAGTGTGGGCAGTGGGGGAGATGGGCCCACCAAGGGGACATCAGTGCATACACGGACAGCTGATCTTCCCCCGAGTCAGCACAGGAGCACTCTGTGTAGACTGGTTAAGAATATAGAACTGCAGGGGGAGCAGTTTGCTGAAAAGACTCAGAGACTCAGATCCAGACCAGAGTGAGTACACAACTCAGCTGTACCAGATCTCACGAGACCTGGAAGTACCTATAAAGTCAACCATAAAACCTGAGCTGCACAAAAAGCCTTCCCCAGGGAATTAGCAGCAAAGCAGCAATTTAGCTCAATCACAGAGTTCAAGTGCTTGTCCCAACAGGAATTTCCCCCATTTTAGAAGTAAGCAAAGGACAAAAATTAGTTCCAGTGCAGAGTTTAAGTAGGGGAAATAGTGAATAATCCAACACAGAAGTGAAAGAAAAAACAAAATACCCACCGACCAGAGACAAAGTTTGATATTAACTAGTAAAGGTCGAAAACCAGCAAAGAACACCTATAAAACCTAAAAAGACCAGAAGCCCCCTGACCCCCCCAATCCAGGGAGGGGGAAGAGCCAGGGGCCTCAGCTGTGCACCCCAACACCCACACCCAGCCCAGTGAGGACCATGGAGCCACAACAGGAAGTGCCCCAGGTTCCCGAGCTAGGATGGTGCAGGGCCAAGGGCTTTGGCCACACCCCCACTGACACCTGCAACCAGCCTGGGGTCCTGAGGTATGGACAGGGACTAACCCCTCCTCCTGCAGTCAGGCAAGGAGGATGCCAAAAACACCACTTCCATGTGGGTGGCCCACCACAGCCACCACAATAGCCACAGCTTCTGCAAAAGTGGCTAGACACCACAGCCACTACGCAGATGGCCCGCCAGCCACTCAAGTGAATTGATACAAGGAGAGTCACCAGCAGAGACCAAAGAAAAGAAGAGAATGTCTCTCTCCACAGAGCCGATTCCAGAGTGATAGAAGAAGCATCTGCTCTGCAATAATAGTGGGGGACCTGAATACATCTCTCTCAGCACTGGACAGATCATTCAGGCAACAAATCAACAGAGTAACCATTATTCTTTCAGAAGGAAAGAAGAAATGTAGGGTTATCAGTGGAGTGAGGGGGGAGGAGGAGGGGGATAGGGAAAGATTGGATAAGGGCATAAAGAATGAGTACAATTTGTAATAATATATATGCTAATAGTATTAATTTGATCATCATATGTCAACATTGGACCAAAAAAATATGTATAATCAATTATGATTCAATTAAAAAAATTAAAAATATATCAAATCTAACTAAAAGTAACCTACCAAACGAAAAACGTTAATTTCACAGTAATTATATACAGTAGTCCCCTCTTATCCACTACAGAAAATCTTAAGAGGCATAATATGAGGGTACTTCAAAAAGTTCATGGAAAGATTCATATTAGTTTTCAATTCTATTTTTCCATAAATTTTTCAAAGTACCCTTGTATATGTGTAATTGGAATACCAGAAGTAAAAGAGAGAATGGAGCAAAAGAAATATTTGAAGAAAGATGGTCAAGAAGTTTTCAAAATTATTGACAGAAAATAATCATAGATTTAGGATCCTCAGAAAACACCAAGAAGAATAAATATTTAAAACAGAGAAAATGAAAGAAACTAAAAAGGGATTTTTTAAAAAAAATCAATGAAATTCATGAACCTCTAGTCATGCTACATCCCCCAAAAGATAGAAGACACAATTTATTAACATCACAAATAAAGGAATTGTTATCAATACTGATCTCATGGTGAACACTGAAAAGACAATTGTGGAAGACTATGAAGAACTCTATGCCACAAATTAATATCTTAGATAAAATGGACAAGTTCCTTGAAAGCTATAAACTACCCCAAACTCACAAAATTGAAAATAGACAACAAGAATATCTATAAAGCTATTTAAGATATTGAATTAATGATTAATATCATTTCACAGAAAAAAGCACCAGGCCAAGATGGTTTTACCAACCATTCAAGGAAGAAATATTGCCAATTCTCCCCAGTCTTTCTGGAAATTAGAAGCAGTGTTCGGATGCTTCCTTGCTAACTGATCGATGGAACAGAGTAGAGAGCTTAGAGATAGACCAACACAAATAAAGTCTGCAGAACTTTGACAACAGAAAACAGTCAATTCAATAGAGAAATGATAGTCTTTTCAACAAAGAGTGCTGGAACAATTGAATATCTATATTCCAAAAATTTAACCTGGAAACAAGCCTTACACTTTTCACAATATTTAACTCAAAATGAATCAGAGACTTAAATGTAAAGTATAAACCTATGAAATACCTAGATGAAAGTATACAATAAAATTGACATGGTCTTGAGTGGGTGACACCATTTTAGATACGATAACAAAAGACCAATCCATAAAAGAAAAAAATAATAATTTGGATTTCATTAAAATTAAAAACTTCTGCTTTTAGCCGTCTTTTCATTGTTAAGAGAATGAAATGACAAGTTACAGAATGGTAGAACATTCTTGTAAAACACATATCTAATAATGATACCTATGTCCAAAATATAGAAAGAATTATTAAAACTGAACAATGAGAAAACAAAAAACAAGATTAAAAATGTTCAAAAGATCTGAAAATATACTACATCAAAGTATTATACAAATTTAATTAAACATATGAAAATACATTCAACATCACTTGTCTTTACAGAATTTAAACAAAAAAAAATGAGATACCATTAAAATCCTCTTAGAATAGCTAATACTCAAAGCCTGAGAATTGCAATCATTGAGGATTGAAGCAACAAGCACTCACATTTGTTGCTGGGAGGAATGTAAAATAGTACAGCCACTTTGGAAGACAGTTTGGCAGTTTCTTACATACCTACAACCTAGCAATCACATTCTTAGGTACTTATGTAAGTAATTTAGAAACTTATGTTCACACAAAACCTTCATGCTAAGGCATGAATTTATGAATTTTTATTCATAAATGCCCAAAACTGGAAGAAACCAAGATACATTCTTAGGTACTTATGTAAGTAATTTAGAAACTTATGTTCACACAAAACCTTCATGCTAATGCATGAATTTATGAATTTTTATTCATAAATGCCCAAAACTGGAAGAAACCAAGATATCTCTCAAGAGATGAATAGAAAAACTGTGATACATCCATTCAATGAAATACTATTCTGTCAGAAAAAAAAAGAAGAAAAAGGAAAAGAAATGAGCTATCAAGTCACACAAAGATATGGATTAATCTTCCATGCGTAGTGCTAAGTGAAATAAGCCAGTCTGAAAAGGCTATACAATGTTTGATAGTATTTATATCACTTTCTGGAAAAGGTAAAACTAGAGAAGTGACAAATGTATCAGTGGTTGCCAGGGATTCAGGGATAGGGAAAGAGTTGAAAAGGTTAAGCACAGAATTTTGTTTTTATTTTTCCATTTTTTTTTATTGTGGTAAAATACACAAAACATAAAATCTAATCGTAACCATTCTTCAATGTACAGTCAATAGAATTAAACACAATCATAATGTTGTGTAACCATCAGCATCATATAGACCTTTTTATCCTGTAGAACTGAAACTCTGTACACATTAAACAATAACTCCCCATCCCCCCTTTCCTCCAGCCCCTGGCAACCGACATTCTACTTTCTGTCTTTGTGATTTTGATTACTCCAGGTAACTCATATAAGTGCAATCATACAGTATTGACTTCTTGTGATTGGCTTATTTCACTTAGCATATTGTTTCCAAGTTTCATATTCCTCCTCCACATTTAGAATTTTCTCATTTATATTTAATACTCAAATTCTTCTTGTCTTTATTTTGATGTCTGAAATAGATAAGGATTTATTTTAATTTTTTTCAATAGTTTGGCCAAACATAATGTCAAGAAAATTAGCTTGGAGTATTTTTTACGACAGTGAAACTATTCTAAATAATACAGTAATAGTGGATACTTGCCCCTATGTATTTGTTAAAACCCATAGAAATTTATAGCATAAAGAGTAAACCTTAACGTATGCAAATTTAAACAAAATCTTTTACATGGTTGGAAATCGCAGGATAGAATACAAAATGTTCCAAAACAATCCAACTGTATTGAAACTATATGAAACAATCTAACTAAAAGGGACTGGAGACCCCTCTCACCAATGAACTTAGGTAATTTTGGATGTGTGTGGAATCTGTAAGATAAAGGCAAAAGGTAGTGTATATAAAAATCATTGTTCACTAGCTGATATATTTGTTTGCCACAGGAGTATGAGTTAACAGCTCTGAAATCATTAGACACGTACACTGAAATTTAATAATTAAGTAAATGGATAGCAGATGGTGGGATCAGGTTTCTGATAGTTGGCATAAGAGTTTACAGATAATCAAAAGGGAAGAGACAAGAATAATCCATGTGATAATAGACTAAAGTTGTAGATATCACTATGTACTTGTGTTAAGCTTAAAATAAATACAGATGGTTATGTATTGAAATATTTAGAAATATGTGTATGTTTTAGTGTACACCTATGTGTTTCCTTGCTCTGTTAGCTGAAAGAACCTAGAAGCAGCAACACCCAAATAGCATGAGCACACCTAATATTTGGCCTTTG
The DNA here is from genome assembly GCF_000696425.1 of Galeopterus variegatus. Taxonomy (NCBI): domain Eukaryota; kingdom Metazoa; phylum Chordata; class Mammalia; order Dermoptera; family Cynocephalidae; genus Galeopterus; species Galeopterus variegatus. Next base: position 20,677 of record NW_007729048.1, on the reverse strand, counting down.
GTTTCTTATCCCATTTTCCAGTGAAAGGAACCAGTGCCCTTGGGAGAAATGGCTGAAACTAGGACTAGGGCAAGAAATATAAAGGTGAGCATGGATTATCTTGTAATATGAGAAAGTAGTCAAGTCCTCAAAAAAACAATAATTAAACAAACCAAGAACTTATGTTATTGGAGGGATGTAAAAGGGACACAGGAGCTAAATGGAAAAGCTACCAATGGCTAAAGCTGGAACAAGTTGAGCTACAAAATAATTTAACTGTTATTAAATTATAACTCAAATTTGGAAACAAATATTCATCAATCTACTCTGACTTAAATAACTGATTGAAAAAAAATCATTAAATGGAGAGAGAAGTAGCAAATCTCCTATGCAGAAGAATTCTAAATAAACTTATTTAGATACCCCACCTTTAAGAAGAAAGAGCATAGCTCCTTGATCCTTAAGTGTTAGCTGAACATAGTGACTTGCTTCCAAAGACTACAGTATGGAAAAGAGGAAAACGAGAGTAATTTTATGGTAGAGAAACTTGACAAACAAGTAACTGAGGAAACACCAACAATAGTAAGTCGTATGGATGGTACATACCCTTAGTATGATCTGATGAAAATGACATCAGTTGTCTTCCTTCCCCCAAATCCATAACTCCGGGCTTATTATGAAGAAGAAGATCATACAAATCCCAATTGAGGGGCATTAAACAAAATACCTGACCAGTATTCCTTAAAATTGTCAATGACATTAAAAACATGGAAAGTCCAAGAAACTGTCACAGCCAAGGGGATCCTAAGTAGACATGAAGATCGAACATACTATGTATCCTTGATGGGATCCTACAACTGAAAGAAGATATTAGGTTAAAACTAAAGAAATCTGAATGTGTGGACTTTAGTAAATATAATGTGTCATCACTGATTCACTAATTGTGAAAAATGTACCATACTAATGAAAATGTTACTAATAGGAGAAATTGGGTGTGGGTATATGGTACCTCTCTGTGCTGTCTTTGCCATTTTTCTATAAGTCCTCAAAAGTATTGTAAAATAAAAAGTATACTAAATAAAACATTAAAGAAACATCAGAAACAGAAGTCAGATCTAGGTGGCTGAACGGCAATGGCAATATTGTTTTCCTGAAGAAACTGGCTAATTGCTGTATAGATTCACGTCCTTAACTCTGTTTTAGTAGACAACTTATTTTCTCCTTTATGTAAGAAAACTCCAGTAAATAAGAGGAGGAAGAAAAGAATATGTGCTCTTTCTTTTACTCTCTCTCTTTCTCTTTTTGCTCTTTCTTTTACTCTCTCTCTCTTTCTCTTTCCTTTTAGAAAAATAAATTGCATGTTTTTGAGAGACTGAAAGATTGCAAGCAGTGACTTTGTCTATCTCTTTCACTGTTAGACCTAGAAGGCCTTGCAGAATGCCATCCACATGATAGGTACCCAAGCCTTCAGCAAAATTTGTTCCATGAAAAATTAAGTAATTAATAAAGACTAGTTAAGGTGACTACCTCTAAAATACATGCATTTAATTTATAAAGCTAAATGTTTTCTCTGGACAATTGTACTTGTATTTAAATATTTATCCCCCCCCCCCACTCTTTCTTCACAATCCTTCCCTTCCCAGGGAAAAAAACAAACAAAAAAACCAAAGAACAACAACAACAACAACAACAACAAAAACTCAAGATAAATGTTTTAAATGAATATGGGCACAAAAGCCAAAAGTGGTTAATAAACTCCCTCAAAGTTTTATAACTACTTACTGAAAATAATCCAAACCAGAATCAAGGTATATTGGCATTCAGAGATTTTCCCCTGTTATATAACATTGCTTATTCTTTAGAATTAGTTGTATAATTAAGTATAGTGATATCCTTTCCCCAATGTATGCTCTTGGTGCCTTTGTGAAAAATCAGTTGGCTGTAGGTATCTGGGACCTGGGTAGATTTCTGAGTTCTCTATTCTGTTCCATTGGTCCATATGTCTGTTTCTATGTCAGTACCATGCTATTTTAGTTACTATATCTTTGCAGTATAATTTGATGTTAGGTGGTATAATGCTTCCACTTTCTTTCTTTCTTTTTTTTTTTGCTCAGGATTGCTTTGGCTATTCAAGGTCTTTTGTTGTGAATTTAGGATTGTTTTTTTCTATTTCTGTGAAGAATGTCATTGGTATTTTGATAGTGATTACATTGAATCTGTGGATTGCTGTGGTTAGTATGGACATTTTCATCAAGTTAATTCTTCCAATCCATGAACAAGGAATATTTTTGCATCTTTTGGTGTCCTCTTTAACTTCTTTCAACAGAATTTTGTAGTTCTCCTTGTAGAAATCTTTTACCTCTTTGATTATATTTATTGCTAGTTATTATATCATTTTGGTAGCTATTATAAATGGGATTGCTTTCTTGATTTCTTTTTCTGATTGTTCATCGTGGTTATATAAGAATGTTACTGAGTTTTTGTGTATTGATTTTGTATCTTGTAACTTTACTGAATTTGTTTATAAGTTCCAGGATTTTTTTGGTAGAGGTTAGGTGTTTTTCTATAAATAGGATTATGTTATCTATGAACAGTGACAATTTGACTTTGTCTTTTCCAATTTGTATGCTCTTTCCTTCTTCCTCTTGACTGATTGCTCTGGCTAATACTTGGGGAAAAGATAGCTTCTCCAGTAAATAGTGCTGGGAAAACTGTATATCCATATTGTGAAGGTTAATTCTAGGTGTCAACTTGGTTAGATGGAGGAATGCTGAGAAACTTGGTAAAGCTATCTTTTTTAGGTGTGTCCCTGAGAGTGTTTCCAGCAGAGATTAGTATGAGAGTCTGAGTGGCTTGGGTGGGAAAGACCCACCATCAATGTGGGTGGGAAATACCCACCATCAATGTGGGTGGGAGCCATCCAATCTACTGGGGGTTTGGAGAGAACAAAAGACAGAGGAAAGAGGTGAAGCTCTCACTCGACCTGCTGGAGCTGGGATACATTCTTCTCTCCTGTCCATGGACATCAGAGCTCAAGACTCTTCAGCTTTTGGGTTTCAAGACTTACACAAGGACAAAATCAGCTTCCCTCGTTTTGAGGGCTTTGCACTTGGACTGAGCCATGTTACCGGCATCCAGTTTACAGACAGCCTAAGGTGGGATTTTTCTTCATAGTCACATGAGCTAAGTCCCCTAATAAATCCCTCTCATATAATTATAACATATCCTATTGAGTCTGTCTCTCTGGAGAACCCTGACTAATACACATGTGTAGAAGAATGAAACTAGACTCATGCCTCTTGCCATACACCAAAATCACCTCAAAATAGATTAAAAACTCAAGTATAAGAATGGAAACTATGTAACTCCTAGAAGGAAACATAGGGGACATACTTCAGGATATAGGACTAGGAAAAGACTTTATGAATAAGACCCCAAAAGCACAAGCAACAAAAAAATAAACAAATAGGATTATATCAAACTAAAAAGCTTCTGTACAGCAAATGAAACAATCAACAGAGTGAAAAGACAACCTACTGAAGGGGAGAAAATATTTGCAAACCATACATCCAAGAGATTAATATCCAGATTATACAAGGAATTCAAACATCACAGTAAAAATAAAATAAAATAAAATAAAATAAAATAAAATAAAAAATAATCCAATTAAAAAATGAGCAAAGGAACTGAATAGACATTTTTCAAAGGAAGACATACAAATGGTCAATAGGTACATGAAAAAATGTTCAATTCTCAGGGAAATGCAACCCAAAACCACAGTGAGGTATCATTTCACCCCAGCTAAACTGGCTATTATCAGAAGGACTGAGAACCACAAATGCTGGTGAATATGTGGAGAAAGTTCCACACTGCTGGTGGAACTGTAGATTAGTACAGCCACTATGAAAAACAGTATGGTGGTTTCTCAAACAACTACAGATAAAACTAACATATGATCCAGCAATCCCACTTCTAGGTATGTACCCAAAGGAATGGAAATCACCATGTTGAAAGGATACTTGCACTCCCATGTTTATCGCAGCTCTGTTTACAATAGCCAAAACATAGAACCAACCTAAATGTCCATTAATGAACAACTGGATAAGGGAAATGTGGTATATATAAACAATGGAATACTACTTTGCCATAAAAATGAATGAAATTTTGCCATTTATAGCAACATGGATGAACTTGGAGATAATCATGTTAAGTGAAATAAGCCAGGCACAAAAAGAGAAATACCATATGTCTTCATTCATAAGTGGGAGCTAAGAAACAAAGAAAGAAAAGACCATAATAAAACATTGAAACTTCAGAAGGAGAGAATAGACCTATAATTACTAGAGGTGGAAAATGAGGAGGGTGTGGACAGGGAGTAATTAAGTAAGGGGCACAAGAATTAATTATGATTTGTAATGATGAACATACTGATAATATTGATCTAATTATCACACATGGTACACAAATAGAGTCAAGTCTATACCCCATAAACAGGTATAAATAAAAAAATTAAATTAAATTAAAATGTAATGATATGTAATATTTAAATATAAATTACTATTTAATATAATTCAAGTATAAGTCTTGGAAGTGGACCTCAATTAACAACAGAGGAAGTTATTAGAGATATAAGGAACTGTGTGTTAAAATTAAAACACGATGAGCACTCAGAAGTTAAATCTTTTTTTCCCTGTTAAAATATTTTTAAAATGATGTTTGGAGGCCAATTTTGAAGAATGGCTTTGGTAAAAGCATGCATATAGGTACATTTTTTCTACTTTTTTTAGTTTAAAGAGAAATAAATATTGCATATTTTCAGATAAAACATAATAGAAACTTTTATCACAATAATTTCGGCAGTTCCCAAAAAGTGACACTACATTTAAAAAAATCTCTATTAGGATTGTTTAGATTCTCTACTGTAATGATATGGTGTGTTCTTACATGGAGTTAATACTAATGATTTTGGAAAAATACAAAAATTATGGTTCATATATAAAAAGATTGTCATAAAGGAATACTGGAATCTAGATAATTTATGGTATTAAAAGTTTAATACAAATTATTAGGTAAATTACCCAAATGGTAGCTCTATTTCTGTAAACTCAAAATCTTTTATTTTTACTAAAAATTACCAATAAGATATAAACCAAGTATCTGTGTTTTGATGTTTTACCTTGTGGTGTTCAGATCCCAGCGTTCATGTTTTCTAGTATTTATTCAGTCATTCAACCAATACTTATTATGCCCCTGCCATGTACCAGGTACTGGGTATATAAAAGTCACAATAACTAACAAATATCTCTGACCTCATAGTCCTTAAAATCTATGAGAAATATAAGCAATAAATAAGATATAAAAGTAAATATACTGAACTTTAGATATTGATATGTGCTAAGAAGGAAAAATAATTCAGGAAGGAGAACTGAAATTTTAGACAAGTAGACCAGTGAAGTTCTGAATGACAAAGGGCCTTTGTAAAAAAATGAATCTGGAGGGGAACAACTCAGAAGGAAAGAAAGAAAGGAAGGGAAAGAGAAAGAGAAAAAAAGAGACGGAGGGAGGCAAGGAGGGAAGAAAGATGGGGGAAGGCAGGAAGG